>NC_083468.1:13936663-14074163 GCF_030014155.1 Tachysurus vachellii | reverse complement strand
ATTAACACATGTATAATACAATATGTAGCATTTGCTGCTTTATTAATTACGTTTTAATTAATCATTATTAATTATTAAGTTAATTTATCTCCAAATGTTCCACTCATGTATGCTTCTTTCCTGTCTGATTATAAGTTTAATGGACAAAAAAGAGCTTTTAGGTTTTGCAAGCTTGCATATATTAGATTCTCGGGCAATACAAGGAACCTCCCAAATTGTTTCATCCTAATTGTTTCCATACAAGGACATGTATATCTCCCATGTATAAAATAACATACTATAGTTAGGGCAATTTGTATTAATAAAAAGGCAAAAAGTAATAAATAATTACTTCGCATGAATGCATTTTTAAGACATTTTCATTGTGACCTCAAACTGCAGAGACAGTGTGAAGATACTAAAATTAAATGAAAAGTTGACCAAAACTCTATTCAAAAATTATTATAAGAGAAACAAATTGCATTGCATTTTTTTATTTGCTTTTATGTTCCATGACTTACGTACTACATACAAATTTTCTTTTGTTCATTTTATGTTTTATGCAAATAAACATTCATTCTGATTGAAGGCCATGTTTTCTTTTCATCACTGCCAATTTCTGGTGAATTTTGGCACATTGGTTGTAAAATTAGCCTGTCTCAGCTCTGTTTGTTTAAAGTTCAACTGTTTCAAATGGTGCAGAGAGTGAAAGCAGGCAGCAGTCTGGTTTGTCAGACGCTTCAGGCAATGGGCTTCAGGAGAGCATGATAAGTGAAGCTGTACTGATCCATTTTTAATAGATGATTGGTGTGCATGAAGCCTCAGTAATTCAGAGGGAGAGCTGTTGTTTCATGTTGTTTTTGGACGGCTGCTCCCTGTTTTCGTTTGTAGTGATTGTTGCTCATCGGAAAGGGGGGGTTGTGTTCCGGGGCAATGTTGCTTCACCTATTATTTCTTATGTCTGCTTACCTTAGGGAGGGATGGTTGTGGCAGTTTGGGGTTTAATGGGACAGGCTGATTGGGGGTATGCAACATGAGTACATGAATAGTGTATCAGAAAAGATCTTGGAAACATCTGGTAAAACACTGGAGTTATATATATATATGTGTGTGTGTGTGTGTGTGTGTGTGTGTAGTCTAATTGCAATTATAATTATTGTCTGCCCTCTAGATTACATTCAATCACATCTGGACACAGAGTAAAACATACAGAAAAGAATTTTCTGATTACATTCTTTTACATTTATTTACTTCAAGCAGTAATAATTAGTGTTTATATAGAATCCGGTATTAATGCATATATTGAAATTCAATACTAGAAAAATTTCCTTCACTGAAAATTCCTTAGCAATCACTCTTGAAATAATGCTGGTTGAGGTGGATCCATTATTGATTCTTCATAAAGCTGCAGATATTACAATGCTGTGAAATAAAATCTTGGCTTATAGTAATTTATTCAGTAATATGAAGATGTGTGCAGATCCAGAAAGATGTGTCACAAGGTCATCTCTTTATGCCCCCACCTCTTAATAAGGCAGCTCAGCAGGCCTCAACTGTAATATATTTTACCAATAAGGCAGCTCCAAAACCCAGGTGGCCTTTTGACCACCACTGGGTACTAAAAAAGCAGCAGGCAGTCCGTGCTAACTAGGATCTTCTATCCTCTCTAAAATTAGGCATCCACTTGGCTTGTCACCAAGAAGTGGCTTAGTGCTTGATATTGTTATTCAGGCCCTGCCAAGATGTGATACCCACACTTTAATCTTTGCATTTGACGTTTTGTATTGTGCTGGTGAGAAAAAACTCCGGTCTTGGGGTAGTACATGTGATGTGGCTAAGGAGAGGCAGCGAATGGTCTGTTCTTGACCCAACTATTTGCCAGTCCAAACCTTTCCCTATTGCATTTTTTAAACATAGATTTAAGGAAACCTCTGCTTTCATTTGTTCTACTCATGACAGCTGCTGGCATAGTTTGTTTAACAAATCATGTTTGGACGTTTTGCTCTAAAAATACAGAGAGTGAATCCTAAGAAAATGACGACCAGAAATTGACAACCACTGACCCCAGACCTCTGTCATGCACATGTCATTCATAGGCTTATGTCCAGTGATGTGTACATTCATATGCAAATGTAGAAGATTGCAAAAATGAAGGAGAACCCATATTTTTAAAAGAATCTGTAGTATTTTTTTAATATTTGGTGGCATTCCTTTTAAAATACCCTCTAGAAGTACAGAGGTAATACATTGTCTCTGAATATACAAAGGAAGTGATTGATCTGACAGTAAAAATGAATACCAAGAATTTCATAAAAGTAAAATTTCAAGTATATTACATAATAAGTGCCAACAGTAGGAAGATGCAATGGTCCATTCTCTACATTAAAAAAGCACTCAGAGATTAAAAGTCTCAC
Organism: Tachysurus vachellii; assembly: GCF_030014155.1. Taxonomy (NCBI): domain Eukaryota; kingdom Metazoa; phylum Chordata; class Actinopteri; order Siluriformes; family Bagridae; genus Tachysurus; species Tachysurus vachellii. Next base: position 14,071,770 of record NC_083468.1, on the reverse strand, counting down.
TAAGACACATGCATTCCCAATCTCTCTCTCTCTCTCTCTCTCTCTCTCTCTCTCTCTCTCTCTCACACACACACACCCACACACACACACACACACACACACACAAATGTTGATATTGTTATGTATAAAATGACAGCCACACAAACACACACCAAATTCTGCCACTTCTCCCTCATTATTTTAACTCAGTCTCCAGCCTGTTTGATTGATGGTGGAAAACCAATTGTTCACCATGGCATCCATGTCATTCTATTACTGCACTTGGTAGTAATGACAGTCAGTGTCTTTAGCATAGATTATAGTTCTCTGTCTCAAAGCAGCAAAGTGTAGAGTCTCCCTGACCCATAGTGGGATAAGTGTAAACACCTTCATTTTGCCATGAAAAACAGAATACATTTTACCTGATTATGGAGTCATTTTCTGTCAAACTAATAACAAAGTGCTTCTTACTGGCATGGTATAAAAGAAATGTACTATTGATGTATCTAACTGAAGCATATAGCCATCAACTCTCACGGGGAGTAACAAACATTATTACAAGTCTTACATATAACACAGTCAGAAACTATTATAATATACCTTTTTTTTAAAAAGAATAGGACAAATCATTACAGAAAGTACTATCCTCCATTGTCATTGCACAGAGTGAGGTCCATTTGGCGTAGCAGGTGCACAGCATGGTTTTGTGGAAGGGACATGATGACAGAGAGACATCTAACTTGCATTGCACTAAGGGCAAACCTTTTAACCACACCATCATTATGAGGAAGACAGGTCTTTCTGAAACCTGCCACTCTCTTTTCTTTCATTTGGACAGAAGGGATAGTTGATTGTAATGGGATTTTTCCACGATGCCAACTATCAAAAGCCCAGAGCAGTGACTTAATTTAAGACTTCATCATCCAGACAATGCACATTGTCCTGACTCTTATATACACAACCAAACAACAAGCTGTGGGATTCTTTGATCAGCTAACTGAAATCTGCAAATTCACTATAGCCAAGAATTCTGCTATTCTGATATAGAGCCCGAATAGACTTGGCTTGACTTAATCATGACATAATAAAGTAATCAACATATTTTAACAAGTTAACATTAATCGATAATATGCAATTTAATATAAAACAAGATAAAATATATGACAACAGACTTTATCGCTATTTGGTTATTGTTTTTTGTTTATTTGTTAGTTCAGTTAGATAATAAAAAAGACAGTGGCATGATACATTTGTTAAAACAAAACCTGCAGGCTACTTATGTGACTTGTTAGTGATGCTAATATATGTAAATGTTATTAATTACTGGCACATATCTTTCATCTGTGCCATTTGGCAGCTAAGTAATTAAAATGGGAATACTAGCAGTGGTGAAAGCAAAAATGATCAAGAGAGGAAAACGAAAGTCCCCTTCCTGAACTCCGCTCTGCCGTAACCAAGCAAGGTCTCATTAGAATCATAGACACCTGGTTGATCACCAATTAACCTGATTTGTTTTCTCTTGCTTCTTTATGATGAATGCCTGGCAAAATAGTATCTTTTTTCTTGCATTGAGCTCACCATGTTTTGATATGGGGTGAGGATGGGTTCCCTTCTGAGCCTGGTTGCTCTCAAGGTTTCTTCCTCATATTATCTCAGGGAGTTTTTCCTTGCCACTGTCACCTCTGGCCTGCTCATTAGGGATAGGGATATATATATAGTACTTTACATTTTAAGTTAATATTTTAAAATTAATTACAATCTTTAACTGAATATTTTAAAATATTTATTTTTATCCTTATTTCTTCTTCTTCTTCTTCTTCTTCTTCTTCTTCTTCTTCTTCTTCTTCTTCTTCTTCTTCTTATTATTATTATTATTATTATTATTATATATTCATTACTTTTTTCTCACTCTTTTGTTTCCATACTTCTGTAAAGCTGCTTTGAGACAATGGGAATTGTTAAAAGTGCTATACAAGTAAATTGAATTGAATTGAATTGAATATGGCCACAAGGTTATTGCATCCATGTTGTTCTCTAATATTTTTTATATCACTCCACTCCAGGATAATACCACATAAAAATATAAAAAAATAACTAACAAACTAATAAAAAGTCATGATCACCTTTCACCTTTCTCTTTCAGATATATATATATACGTATATATATATATATATATATATATATATATATATATATATATATATATATATATATATATATATACGTATATATATATATCTGAAATTTTTATTTTTACAATTTTTATTTTTACATTTTTATATATACAAAAAGTTTCAAATTATCAAAAATTAGAACAGATCCTTGATTATCACTCATCTGTAGCTACAGTACAAGGACAATTTAATAGGCACAAGAGGAACTGTGGCATGTACCATGTGAGTGAACACAGAGTGCTTAAAGCAGATCAATAGTCACCTCTGCTGTGCAAGCCCTTGAAATATAGACTTAGACTAGAAAAATCTCCCGTTTTGAAAAGCATACTGAAGATAAAAGACAGTAGGATTACAAGCTCTTTTTAGAACCTTCAGTCATTTTAGCCTATTTTACTTTTTTTGCATGTAATAGTCATTTTGATGCACTGGGCTTGATCAAACAAATGATACTTCTGATCTGTAGAACAGATCACATAAATTCAGATGTAGTTTAAAAATTATACTACATCTGAATTTATGTGATCTGTTCTACAGATCAGAAGTATCATCTGTTTGATCAAGCCCAGTGGAAGCTAAGAATTTTAAACAATTAAACTAGTTTCTGAAATCCATCACATACATCAAATCAATAACTTCATAAGGATACTGGGCTACAAAAATGAAAAAAAAAAATCTACAAAAGTAGTGATTATGAATCAAAAATTACATTTACTTTTAGCAAATGTACTTGATCTTACAACAATACTCTTCAATATTATTTTTAGCAGTGTGAAATAATGACATAACATCATATGAACGTATTGGAAGGTACAAAGTTTATATTATGAATGGTATAATCTGGTTTGGAGATGGTTTGTATTTTCCCTAAAAATAACTGTTAATATCACAAATAAGACTTCTAAATCATTAGAAATTTCTAGCTTAATCATATATATCACTGTCCAGAATGCTTCTTCTTTTAAAGCCAAAGCTTTAAAGATTTACCTTCTTACTGTGTTCTTTCTGAAATATAACAAGTTTTTCATTTTGTTTCAAATAATTATACTGTAAATTGCGGTTAATCACTGTTCCTTCACAACAATTAGGCAAAGAGGTTAGCCCGCAAACTGAGACTAAAGAAACAATTGAGCAAATTATACATAAAATGAATAGGATCACATTACTAGCCTCTCATCCTGCAATTTGCACTATTTATTGAAGGAAATCATTGTCATCTTGTATGATAATGAGAGGTAAGGAAGCACCAATATCTTCTTCATCTTCTTCTTCTTCTTCTTCTTCTTCTTTGAGGGTAGAAAATGATTCACAAATGATCTTTTGTTTTCACAAACAGGAACACACACACACACACACACACACACACACACACACACACATACACACATACATATATATATATATATATATATATATATATATATATTGCTTATTTATACATTAATATTTATATATGTAATAATTCAAGTCATTCATTCATTTTTTATGTAATTTATTCATGTTAGACTTTTACAGGATCTAAGTGAAGGAACACATACAATTCAATGTTGATGTTTTATATCTTTTAGTTATAAAATGTCAATAATCTGTCAAGAAATATAATAATGCAAATTCATTTATGCAGAAAATTAAGCTAAAAAAATATTCTGCATAGGTTCGGTGGATGAACTTAAAAGAAAATAAATCCTGAACAAAATGGCAAGAGTGATCAAATAATTTACAGCAATGTAAAATTTTCTAATTTTCATCATGGCATACAGTGTACTGTATATTCTATCATATAAAAAAAGAAAAAAAAAAAAACAATGAATGTACTGTAGTAGGCACGATTTAGCTGTCAATAAAAATCATTCTCCACCACAAAAATAATAAAAAAAAATGTTAAATAATATTTTGAAAATTTAATCTCAGGTCCCATAAACCAACATTTCAGCACTGACACTGAACTCTGTTCCAATCAGAAAAGGGAGTGATGTTTATTTACCACCTCTTGTTTTAATCTCTTTTATCAGATAAGGATATGATATTGAATGCATTACTTTTTCATTCAAATTCAACATAAGGAATCATATTGGCAAATGTTAATAGTCAGCAGTGACATTGATTTTTCATTGGGAGTATTTCGCTTATATTTAATGATGTCAGTACTGAGAGAAATATTTGTTTTAATTCTTACAATGAGTCCCAGTTATTTACTTAAACAATAAGAGCATGTAAACTGCAGTCATTCAGAGTTTGCTTTACATTCAGCCAGATCTTCATGTGAATTGTCACCATCCAGCCTGGGAGGTCATCCTGTTCATTCTCCTCTATTTTTCTTTTCCAGCTGAGTGACATCTTCTCTCCATGTAACCTAGCCATGACCTCTGACTCATTCAATTCAGCTTCTGTCTCCCATCCAGTGACCAGAAATGGCAACCCCAGATCACAGGAAATGTCATAAAGGTGGTGACTCCCTGTTCCCTCAAATTTTTGGTTATTCTCATCTTGCACAATTACAAAACTTTTACAAGGCTCTATCATCACTCAACCTTCATTCAATTTCTTCTGTCCACATATGATGTTTGATTAGGTTTTCTTTTTCTTAGAAGGCTTTTGGAAATAATGTAAGCCAAGGAAAAATGTGCTTATCCTTTGCTTTTGTAAATAAAAGAAACAAATTCACATGCATGGTGTTAAAATACTTTTATTATATAGAAAATCAAAACACTATTTAGGATCAATCCAGATGTAATGAAAGCAGACTTCCTTAATAATTTGCAGAAAAATATTTTTTTGAAAATAGCCTAAAATATTTACCATGTTTGTTATCCTGGGTACTTGACAGTGAGGATATGTACAGAACATAATATTTAATACATAATATATATTTTTAATATTATCTAATACAATTACTTAAGGATGCATTTTATCACATATAATGTGAAACAAAAGATACAAGAAATATCTTTCATATATGGAATTATTTTTAATATAAAATATATATATATATATATTTCAACAGGCCCTGGCAGGATTGATCCTTGATTATTAAATACAAACAGAGGTGGTAATAATGATTTGAAAAGATGGCTCTAGCATTAGTTTGTATTTCATGCTGGAGAGAAAATTCTCCTAATGAGCCTTGTAAAGGCCTGTAGGCCCTGCCTCTCCCTCCCTTTACTCTCTTCAGACCTCCAGGGGTTAGTGTCTGTGTGTCAGGCCCCCATTGTTGTCTGCTGTTGGATAATGTCTTTATTAATTGTTCCTTTTTGTAAGGTGTCAGCTGCAACCCATGATTGAGACGGATGGACCCTCTGGAGTCTGCTACTAACCCTTTTCCACTAGTATATCATTGCACAGAACACAGGTGCATCATTTCTCATCTAGCAATGTAGGTGTTAGGCCCCAAGCCTCTAGAAAAATATGACTACTGAATGAGTCAAAGGAGGCAGACTGAAACTTTGTTTTTAATCTTTATAGAATAATTTACAAATCTATATGTGTATGCCGGCTATATATATATATATATATATATATATATATATATATATATATATATATATATATATATATATATATATATGTGTGTGTGTGTGTGTGTGTGTGTGTGTGTGTGTGTGTGTATCCAAATATGTAAATAGATATAGATATGAGAGACAGACTAATATACTTTTTAATAGATATATTTTTTAAATAAAATCTCCAGTAAAGTGGAAGAGAACCCTGAAAAGTAATCAAAAGTAACACTGTTTTCTGACATACCTGTCATAAATTGCTTGTGGTTTCTAGTCCATGGTTCTGAGCCATAAGCAACATGCCTCATTTATCCCTCCAATTATATTCACCTGGGCTATGGGCTTTATTCTAAATTAGTCTCAACTAATAACTACTAACTAGTCTCCACAGTTAGACCACGTGACAACTGGTCCATAAGATGACAGTGGCATACCTTAGATTGTTCCAATTCTGCCCAACAGCTACCATAATCACAGTCTTCTAAGACTACTCTACAATTTATTTTTGTTTAGTAAAACCTTTTTTGAATAGTTTTTGTAGGCAAAGAAGCAGATGGGGTTTCCTGGGCATAGTGTGTTTTGGTGATCTGCTGTGTTTGGATATGCAGTTGTGTGGTTGGGTTAACTGTAAAACTACAAGGCATAGAAGAAGAAGAAGAAGAAGAAGAAGAAGAAGAAGAAGAAGAAGAAGAAGAAGAAGAAGAAGGGGACATAGAAGCCTTTATTATTGTCACATATTCATTACAGCACAGAGGAATTCTTTTCTTCACCCAGATATTCTTCATATTCATCTCAGGAAGTTTACTTTGTCACTGTCACATCTGGCTTGGTTATTCAATATCAATTTAAAATGTAAAAGTCACATATGCTGAATTTACTGTATATATAAGTATAACTCTGCTTTGTAACAATGCCCATTGTTAAAAGCACTATACAAATAAAATCAAATTGAATTTCATTAAACTTGTTTCTGAAATCCATCACATACATCAAATCAATATCAGCAGGGGCATCAGCAGGGCTTGATTAATTACAAATTTCAAGCAAAAGAGTACACTGTTGCCCAGTGTGATGCCAAAGCCTGATGTCTTTAAAACTGCTTTTGCAGATAGAGCTCATCGCATACTATGTTTGGTTTTACATCTCTCAGAAGCAAATGATAACATTTTCTCTAACAATATACAAATTAGTACAATATATACCAAGATGTGGTAATGACATTTATGCTGCATCAGTTGGTGGCATATGATTAATCATGTTTTTATATTTCCCCCAGTTACTGCAATATTTGTTTTTTTGAAAATATTACTTAATAATTACCTGTGGTGTGGAGAGTAGTTGTCATAACTTAGTGCTAATGAAAGTCAATTCCATTGATTATTTTAGTTTAAATATATTAAAACTGCTAGTATTAAATAGACTACCACCTAATCAGATCACCAGCATTAACATCAAATGCTTTTCTCCTCATTAAAATAAATAGAGTAAGTTTAATTAATGGCTATTAATCCTCAGTGATGGTTATTGCAGCTTAAAAGGCACAGATAGGCAACACTGACTTCAAATCATTTTATTTTAAACATGCAAGTTTGGTGTTTTTTATGACCTTTCCTCCAGTTAATTAAAAAATAAATGATTAATGGCATTTCATTTTTGAGAGTAAATGGATACTCAGGTTGCTTTGTGCATAGTGTTGAAAATTATTGAATGGGGTCTTGCGTATGCATCATGTACTCACTATAGAACACTTTATAAATTCCCATATAAGCTATTTCCCTTGGCCACATTTCAAGTTACTGAAGCGGCTTTACTTGCTATGTTTTCTTTCAGATCTCTATGTAAAACAAACAAACAAACAAACAAACAAAAAATTTAGTCCCTTGTGTTCCCTTGGCCTTATTTTTGGACAAAAACATTTTTGGCAACACATTGCTCTCACTGGTGATAGAGAAAAGCATAGAACTGCTGCCAAGTGTCAAACATGACCCAGGCTCTTTCCCACCTGAACAGTTATATGTGCTAACTGACATTAAGTGGCAAATCGGCTATTCTCTTTTTTGATATCATCCATACATTGTCTGTGAATGATCTACAAACCTTTGCCATCTGGAGAAGAATTGGAAATAAAAAGGTGCCAGAGTGCACCTTTATAAAAAAGATGCTTATTTTGTAGGTTTGAATAAGAGTGTGTAAATAACAACAAAAGGACCGTCCTATCCTACTGATCGGAAGGTCGTGAGTTTGTTTCCCAGGTCCAACAATTTGCCACTTCTGGACCCCTGAACCGTCATTTGTATAAATTGAAATAAAAATGTATGTCACTCTGGATAAGGGTGTCTGCAAAATGCTGTAAATTTTATGATATAATTTTTATGCAAATAAAAAAGAACTTAACATTGCCTCTTTATCACCTATACATATTAATTTTATGAAGTGCAACGATACATGTTAAGTCTGGAATATAGGTAATATTTTATATAAATATAGCTAAGTTCTTTCCTCAATCTGCATTTAATTGTTATGGGAAATAAAATAAATATAATAGGAAAGGCATGGGCAACCAGTTTTCAGATTCCACTAAGAAATGTGCTGCAGTCTCCTACCCAGTTCCTCTATTTGTTTGTGCCACTTGAATTGTAGGTGAGTTAAATTATGGTATAATAAGCGTATCATTACACAACCAGGAAAGTGCTATTATAGTCCCTTTCTTATTGTGATCACTATTGACTAAGGTGATTTTGACAGCTCAATGGTATATTTGTTCCTGAGACCATTACAAGGTGACTGGTTCAATCGCTCTCTTTTTTTTGAATGTGACTAAAAGTCAATACTGATTATTATATCAAACAGAGCATTGTTGTAGTTATTTTACTTCCAACAGTATTTATTTGTAAGTGTTTTTGGGTTGGATGTTTTATGGTTCTAATTGCAATTACAAAAATGCTTAATGGGTTTACATATACAGAACTGTAACAGTATTCATATTTATTTGCTGCTTAAAATAAATTAAAAAAAATTTAAATTGTGAGAGAACGCGTCAGTTGTTCAGTTGGTCTGTAAAAGTAAAAATATATAAATTTATATACATTGAAGACATATTAGGGCAGACAAAAACCTTTGAATAGCTAAATAGTTCTTCCCATCAAAGCTAATTTCATGAGACAAATAATGTATGATGATGGTGTACACTGTAAAAAACAAAAACTGTAAAATAAATATCATTTTAAATAAAGTAAATAAAAAAACTCTAAATTTGCAGGAATTTTTATTAAAGGATTTGCAGAAAAACACTATTATTTCACAGATATTTCTCAGATTGTTACGATCAATCAATTCAATAATGTGTACACCACTAAATGTTCTACAGAGAAACATTTAATTTACATGTATTTTCTGAATCATTACGATCAATCACCTTCAATAAATTGTTGACACATGCTCAAGATTGTTGCTAAAATACTGTATAAATCATTAATATCATCTCAAACCTTTACATAAAACGTTTAAACATTATACATCAAACTTTAATCAAAACATTTAAACATTAGATCTAAACACTGCAAGTTAATGTTAAAAACATTATGTTAAAAAATATTGTAATTAATACTGTGAAATATCCTCAACTGAAAACAAACTGAAGAAACAAAAAACATGACTTTTAATGCTTCAATTAAAGTTGTGTTGGGAATTTTATTTGTAATTAAGTACACAACACTATGGATTCTATCACACGTTCTGTAAACTTTTAATTTTACACTGTAAACTTCAAAAATCAACCAACTATTCACAAACAGTTCTTCAGACACCTCCAGGAAGAACTATTTATTTAAGAGCTATTAATTATTTAGGTCAATCTGTATCAGAAGTGATTGTGCAGTGGAGCAAATAAAGAACAGTCCTCATCCAAATTAACAGTTATTTCCTGTGTCCTTGGTGCATCTGGAGGGAAATTAAATGGGAAAAAAATAATACTAATATTAATAAAATATTACATTTAAGACATTAAAAAGTCGTATTTTCAATGTGGTTAAAGTAAACTAATATCATGCGTTACATACTGAAGTTGATACTAACTAGTGATGGACTTGTCTTTCAGTATTATTGTAATCATCATCGTCATAACATTCACTTTTTAATGAAATCGAGCAAAATCCCAGTCTATCTCCTCACATGAAGTGACACTCATTAACTGATAGGAACTACTCTGGGATTTAGCTCTATTGCAACATAAAGTAAGCGTCTTCTTATTACTAATAATATTATTTTGCTTTATACGTGCTAGGGCCATAAACTAAGCTAAGCTAATCGGAGTTTGTGCTTTCTAGTCAGATAGATCACCGGAAGGGCAAAGAGTACACACTGCTTCTCCTTTATCTCACATATTATACGATGCAGATATACACTAGTGAATTTTTATTTACAATCGGTCTCCCTCTAAAGCGTGTTAGCACCAAGGAGACTGATATGATGTCAAAAGTTATATGCTAGTTGCGCCAACCATGTTAATATAGCAACCAATAGCTGGAACGGCTACTAGCAAACTTAGTACAGCAATTAGAATCCTGTAGCCACTTAAAACACTTAATTTTTATATATATTATATATATATAATATTTTTTTGTAGTCTGGGATAGATAAATTAAGGACATCTATATTGCTGTTGGACCAACTCAGCAGTAGTGGGAAAAGCAGCACACACCTACTCAAACAGAGGTATTTTCAAAATTAAAAATTCAAAATTGAAAAGAGAACGGTTGTAACTTGTAAATAACAGTCAATAGCAATTATTTCGGCGTTGTAAGGGCAACAATTACAGTAAAACATGACTTATCAACAAGACAAGAAATGTGTGAGTTTAGTTTTTTTTTGTAGGCTGTTATATTTAATCAATTGTGTTTTTTTAATGGCTATGTTTGCATAAAATATTAATAATCTATAATAAATTCATTCATTCATTCATTCATTCATTCATTCATTCATTCATTCATTCATTTTCTACCACTTATCCGAACTACCTCGGGTCACGGGGAGCCTGTGTCAGGTGTCATCGGGCATCAAGGCAGGATACACCCTGGACGGAGTGCCAACCCATCGCAGGGCACACACACACTCTCATTCACTCACGCAATCACACACTACGGGCAATTTTTCCAGAGATGCCAATCAACCTACCATGCAAACTCCACACACACAAGGCGGAGGCGGGAATCGAACCCCCAACCCTGGAGGTGTGAGGCGAACGTGCTAACCACTAAGCCACCGTGCCCCCCTGCAATAATAGTAAATAATAATAGTAAATAATAATAAATACATATATTTTCACACAGGTTTTTAAGGACTACTGAGAGGGACAACAGTCGTGCCATTCCTTTTTAGGTCTAATGTTCTATAAGTTGATGGGATGACTAGGATGACTCTCTTGCATTTCAACAAATCCTTGAACTTTCCTGTAGAAAGTTTTTACCCTTTATTTTGTTGCAGTGTAACACAACCTATTAGTTTAATGTTACACCTCAGTCCAAAGCAACACTAGTTGGCCAACATTGCTATAATTCCATACAACATCTGTCGCCAGGCTTTTATTGACTGCAGTGGCATTAGCCATCCCTGATACGGGACTGTGTAGATTAAAATTGTTAAACTTCTTACTGTAAACAGTATTAGTCTTTTATGTATTTTAGTTATTGACGTAAGAAAAGACAATATTTGTACAGACTGACCTTAAGCCAGAGCTGTCTTTCACCATGAACTTCTGACCAGCAAGATCAATTTAACAGCAATTGTGCAGTATGTATGCATTATTTTTCAACATGTATGTATTTCAACACTGTTGTAATGTGCTTCTTAAATGACACTTGTATTTGTGCTTGTACAGCAAGAAATACAAAGAATCAACTTCAGCCCTGGTGTTGCATTCATGTTCTCCTTGTGTTTCTTAATCAAGACATGCATATTCTATGAACTGAGAAATCTAAATTCATGTTATCAGACAATTAAAGGGCTAAAATGCTCTTAGGGACAAACCTTTTTTTCTTTTCATTTCTTCCTTTGTCTCTTTTTTATCTTTTTTTTTATTTTTATTTTTCTTAGAATTAATTAAGTTAAATTTACTTCAATTTAATTCAATTTTAAGGTTTATTTGTCACATACACATGAGAAAATACAAACGTACAGAGAAATGACATGCATTACTTTCTAAATACTGTGCATTGCAAATGAATAAATAGATAATAAATAGAATCTCTAATTATTAATGTTTACTTTTAGATGGTAATTATTGATTATTTGCCTGCTTTAATGCCTTTACGGTTTTCAAAGTTATGTGGCTTGTGATAAAGTCATTAAAGTATGTGACATCTTCTATAAAGCATATTATTTAACAGTGATTTTATGTAATACATCAAGATACTGGTTTAGAAGATGGGCTGGCATTACCAAATGCTGCAGCTTTCAATGTTTTATGGTTAATAAAAAAATGTAAAAGCAGAATTATGCTAGTTATTTCAAAATCTTTGACTAAAACACATTATGCATTCAAATGTTCAGACTTTAGAATGCTGACTGTATAGTGGCCACTTTGCTCCAGGCCATATACACATATGAATACTCTGCATACTCCCCTTTTTCCCTAGTCTGATATGATCTAATAGCATGCCACATATTATTGGCTGCCTGCCTAAGCCTGGCACACATCTGCTTGCTTGGATACATTAATGTGCCTTCACAGAGCTTTTAGAGAGTTTGAAGAGATGTAATTTGAGAATGTAATGAGGGTGGGCGCTTTTAGCACAGGACATGTCACCGTAGTTGCAGGGATAGCTGACATTTTGCAGCCATGTGTTGATTGAGGATGCTCTAATGTGTAATGTGTTAAGTAGAATGTGTTTTATGAGCTCACACATACAGGAATAACAAAGCTTTTTCCAAACTGTTACTCCACAAAAGATAATCTTTTCCTCCAGCTTATCATTTAGGGAAAGAAAGGACTAGGAGGTATCAATTACACAAGCTTAATCTGTAATCTGTTAGTAGTATGAAGTTCCAAGCAGATTTCCATTTCTGCAATAATACTCTCAAACCTGAATTCAGTACATAAACAGTTTTCTGACTATTTCTCTGCAAGGGTTATCTTGATCCATTTGATTTCTAAAGAGAAAGGCCTCAAAGGCAAGGCTTGGTGCCAGGTATTGATGATGACACAGCAAATGCAGTGCACAGTCTTGGTCACAAAAGATTTGGAAGAGCTATATTTGCATAAGGTCATGGTTGGATTCTGATGGAAGTTATGTAGCATCCCCCTCCCCCTGTCTCTTAGCAACACTCTTGCTCTCTTGGCCTGTGCATTAAATTGACTGTTCCTTTCCTTTTCTTCCTTTTCACAGAGAATTTCACAATAAAATGCCACCCTCCAAACTATGTCTGTCTACCAGAAGGTCACCCTTCTCTTTTTCTTTTACTCCTCCCTCATTCCTTTTATCAAGCATTTCTCTCTAATTAAAAGATGTAGCTTCTTGTGTGTGTGTGTGTGTGTATGTGTGTTTGTGTGTGTGTTTGTGCGTGTGTGTATGTGTGTGTGTGTGTGTGTGTGTGTGTGTGTGTGTGTGTTTGTGTGTTACAGGATGCATAATGCAGTATGAAATCTTCTTATAATGACCAAATGCTATGTAAAACTAAACTCTTTTAGAGCTTTTTTGATCCCAGACGTTGAGGGGAAAGGGATGGGTAGATTATCTGTCTGTCTTCTTTGGTGAGAGGAGTGAACATGATCCAGCTGTTGGGGAGCAATATTAATAGAGGATCAAATTTAGACAACAGTGTCCATCACTGATTTCAAATAAGCTTCTGTCAGCTGGGCACAGACCATACTGTACATATTATTTTTTAGCATGGCAGTCATAAACCATTATAATACAGTCCCCCTCTGATCAACATCACCAGCAATTACAGCATCTATAGAATGCAGTGATAGGGAGTAAATGATGTTTAAACAAAGAGTTCAATAGATGGAATGACAATCCTATGTTAAAGAGTTAGTGAAAGATTTCAAGAGATGATGGTGATGATGTGATTAGTAAACATCTTAACTTTGACATTAGTGCTATATCTGCAATGGTATATACAAATGGGATTTAAAGACATGGGCATCTACATTTACATTTACATTTGGCAGATGCCCATTGAATACAGTATCTCTGGTTCACTAGGTTACAGACTTAAGGTACCATGACCCTAAGACATTGTCAAAGTATTTATTTATTTATTTATTTATTTATTTATTTATTTATTTAAAGGAGAACGTGTTAGTTCAAGTATTTCATGAAGAAGTAGGTCTATAACTTTCATATGAAGATGTCCAAACCCCTAGGGGAAGTTCATTCCACCAACTCAGTGCCAGAACAGAAAAGAGTCTTGTTGTATACTTACCTCTTACCCTGAGAGATGGTGGGACCAGTTGAGCAGTGCTGGTAGCTCTGAGGGTGCGAGGTGCAGTGTGAGGAGCGATGAGGGCTTTGAGGTAACAGGAAGCTGCTCCATTTTTGGCTTTGTAGGCAAGCATCAGTGCGCAGCATCAGGGTGGTATGCGAGAACTTAGGCAGGTTGAAAACAACATGTGCAGCTGCATTTTGGATCATTTGCAGAGTACGAATTGCTACATCTACTTCTACATGTAATGAGGTGAAGTGCCTGTGAACTGTAGTTTGGTTTGTCATGCTTGTCAAGATGGACTTAAAGAAAAGGCTATTTCAGGCAGAACTTGCCCAAAAGTGTGAAAGTGTAAGTGTTCTATCAAACTTTACTTTAGCATTAAAAAAAGCAAAAGAAAACTGACAATTTTTGTTAAACATAGCTGTATACCTCACAGATAAGTAAATAATTGTATTTATTATAAGAATATATTGCTTAAATTTATAAGTACTGTGCCCGTGTCTATTGAGGCCTAGTTGGCTTTCAGGTGAACCCTTACTTAAAGCTACTGTAAGGGATCTCTGACAAGTTTTTTTATTTTATTTTTTTTTTTTATTTTTTATTTTTTTATTGAAACCAGCTGAAAAGAAGCACCACTAGGGATCCATTACAATTTAATTAACTTCGAGGAGATCGTGGCAGAAGGAGAGAAGATTGTGGGAAAACACCCACTCTTCCATCTACCTTGAACGTGTTGCCCTTTAAACGTGTACGATTGTCTTCATGGTCATTACTCAAATAAATTATACACTTTACATACATCTGAGACACCACGATGTTTATACGTGATTTATTTTGTAAGAAACATTCAAACTGCAAAAAAACAATATTCATATTTAAATATTAATTGCGTTAGAAACTGGTCTATATATTTAGTGTATTAGATCATTTAATTGTGAAATTTCCGAAAGTAAATAGTTAAGTATATAAAATTATAGTTAAGTAGTTAAGGTCCTTTAGGATCGTTTAAGAGACAAAAAAACCCCAAAAAAAAACAAAAAAAATTGAGAATTCTAAAGAAAATACAGCTATTGTCTTTCGATAACTTGGATAAGTTTTACAAAGTCAGTTAGATGTAAAAACATGAGCGTTCGTAAAGTTTGAACACATAGGCTGCAGTTTCACAAAATAATTGTACCATTGATATTAAATTATAATTTAATAAAAAAAAAATGTGTATAGATTGTAGAGCGATAAGAACGTTAAATAAACTTCGTCCCACCTTAACGATGCGCTTGGGGTATAAGTTATTTATTTAACTGACTCTCATATCCAATTCGTATTTTCAGAACGAATGAAGATTTTTTTATTCAATTTTATTTTACTTAAATAGTTATTGTTAGTACTAAGCAATTAATGTTTGCTGTCTACGTCAATTAAACGAAGAAAAACAACTTACTGACTTATTCACTGTAAAAAAAGGTTTATTTCAGTATAATTTCTTTACTAACAACAGAATTAAAGTGCTGTGAAGCATTTGCAACCAACAGTTGCAAACATGTTTACAGGAAATTACTATCTTGCACAATACGATACACTTTAGCAAACACACAGAAAATATCACGTACACAAAAATATCTTCGTCATCATGATCATCATCAACAACACATAATAATAATAATAATAATAATAATAATAATAATAATAATAATAATAATAATAATAATAATAATTATAATCATCATCATCATCATCATCATCATCGGCATAGTCGTCGTCGTCTTGATCGTCATGTGAAAACATTGTGTGAACATGCCAACAGTCGAGGTGCATATTCGATGAGAACGTAGGCTGTGTGTCTAGAAGCATTTGGTATTTTCAAATGAAAAACACTGTCTGAATTGACATGGAATATTCCTTTAGAATATTTCAAGCCTGATTGATGGGAGGGTGAAGAGTGCCCTGGACTCTACAATAGAGTTCCTAAATGATATATATATATATAAAAGGTGCAGTCTCTGCGTTGTAAAGCAAAACTAATGATGCAACACCTCTGGATTTAAAAAGCTGATTACATCGAAAAAATCCTCCCACCTAAATAGCTGTGTGCTCTCGTCGAACTTTCCTCGCACTCCTTCTCTCGTCGGCTCGTCATAACCTGAAATAAAATGGACTTTTGTGCAGAGATAACGTTCAAAGGGCATCAGATTTATTTCAGAAGTGACAGAAGGTGCTAGAGGCAAGGCGTAGTTGGTATTCTGTCATTCGCTCTCTCAGTCATTTTTTTTTTCAAAACTGCAAAATTCTCCTAATCAAATATGCTTACAAATTTATTTATGTGTAAAACAATAGCACGTCCAAGACCTTGCAACTTGTTTACCGGGATAATGTTATATTAGCTAGCGATAATATCCACGTTTGGATATTACTACCTTTGCTAAAATGTTAATTTTGTCTCACCCTATACTAAAAGCTTACTAATTATTTATACAGTATTAATAGAGGAATCGCATTTTTTTCTGACGAGGTTTCTCTCACTTTTCTCTCCCCCGGAGAACGACAGCGACGCTTCTGCGTTTGCCTCAAGACTTTTGCGCTCTCACTTTTAGCTGATCTCAAAGTTAAAGCTCCGCCCACTGCCACACCTGCGCTCTTAACAGCTCTAATGACATTTTCCCAAACCAAATGGGGACAAGCTGCACCATGATCCTGCTTCCTTTGAACACAACGCAGTTCAAAACTAAAATATTCAGTTATTAAAGCGTGTCAATATCTAAGTTTACACCATGATTAAGTATTTTTACCCGCGCAAAGAAAGAGAAACACAACTTATACAATCATCACCACGAACGATCGTAGATTATTATTTCTACTGGGTACTTGTAGAAATGAAACCAAAAGAGCTTTTGGTCACGCCAAAGCGAGGTCATTCTAATAATGGCCAGGGTCACTAGTGGAAGCTGGCGAGTCCCTGCGTCATTTTTCATTTGTTCACGGAGATAATGATTTTTTTTTTCCTCTTATTTTTTTTTTTTTTTTTTTTTTTTGGGGGGGGGGGGGGGGGGGGGGGGGGGGGGGGTTAGTATCAGAGGATTATAACAGGTAAGGAAAAAGAATTTATTTTAATAGAAAAATAAGCATTATATTATCACTCACTCACTTAACGTACACTTTATAATTAAACATATCTTAAATCTTTGAATTCATCTTCAGTCTTTGAATTCTTTTAAGCAATTCGTCCACATTCTATAACTGCAGTAAACAATAAATGAAAAAAATGTGCTTTCTGTTTTTTGGTGCCCTTCGTTCCCTGGATGATTTATACATACCACAATTTTTCTAAAACAATCATACCACTCTTTTTCTTTCCCATCACTTCCAGATAAGTGAAGCTGCCACTTTTAAGTCTGTCGTCTCCATTTTGTTTATTTTTTTGACAGAAGATCATTGATTTATTTTCTTGGCACTGACTAAACCTTACAATTTCAGAAAAAAATCAGATTTTATTGACTGATAAAAACAGTCAGAAAAGTGTGAGCAGGTGGGGTCTTGTTACCTTCAGGTACTTCCCCGTGGCTTGACTGTCTTTGTGACAAATTCACCTTTGAAGTCCTAACTGACGTATAATAAAGTTTGCCAATAGCTGCATACGTAAACACACCCGCACACATGCAAGCGCAATATTACAGTTCTTGATTCAAGATTCTTTACAAATAAGTAAAGAATCTGTTTCTATACTTCTGTAAAGCTGCTTTGGGACAATGTGAATTGTTAAAAGAGTTATATAAATAAATTGACTTGAAATTGAATTGGATTGTATTACACGGAGTATCAATAAAAGAAAAATAACCTTTTCTGTTTGTTTATCTTTTTTCCTCATTTTCTTTGCATTCCTACATGCTTCAACTAGTATGAAATCTTTTGGTATGAACTATAGCCAATGTCACATTCATGTCTTAAAATTATTATTGACTTGTGCTCAGGTCTGAGTTTCTGGAAATTATCGACGCACAAAAAATAAACACCAAAATGTAACAGGCATAAGTAAAAGGTTTTGCGGAAACTGGACTCAGAGCGTCTTTTTGGCAGTATTATTTTGTCATATTTCAAACCCTTCTGAACTCTGCTTGAAGTACAGTGCTAAGCTTGCTGTTTCAAAGTTGACAGGTATCACGGCACATTATAGAAAGTGTAACGGAAAAGAAAACTTGCCCCTTCGCATATAAGACTTAACATTTCTAGAGAACATACAATAAAATACCAGTGCCCGCTTCAAGTGTCTTTTACAGCAGGGGTTCTCAAAGGTTTTGCAGCCAGGGACCCCTTAAACTGTATGGAGTATAGAGAAACGGATTAATTAACCGTATAATTTATTTGATTGAACTTAAATAGTCTAATAACAATAACTCAAACATTAATACGAAAGAAAGAAAGAAAGAAAGAAAGAAAGAAAGAAAGAAAGAAAGAAAGAAAGAAAGAAAGAAAGAAAGAAAGAAAGAAAGAAAGAAAGAAATGATTCATGCACCCCTGGGGGTCTCCGGACACCACTTCGAGAACAATATTAAACAGATAAATACATGATCTGTACAGTCTGTACAGTCGGTTAGGAGAAAGAAATAAAAACATGAACTAATGGGTGCCTGTCACTAATGTAAGGAGAGATGGATTAAGGTCGCTAGTGGGTGTTGCGGTATGGAGGCATACTTTTAATTTGTATTTAAATATACGTTATGTGAAAATGTATGACAGTAGATATTCATATCTCAGTATCATCTGTCATCATAAAAGGCGTTCATTTGGCAATTTAGTCTATAGCTTCTAAAGATTTTCAGTTGCATGTAGACATATTGCGGGAGTTGCCGAAGTCTTTTTTCTGTCATGGAAAAATCAAAAGTTAAATCACACAAGGGACTTCTGACAAGGGTCGTGGTCCTTGTCGCCGTCTTACCGTGTGTCGGACTGTGTTAGTGGCCGAAGAGACCTGCGGTGTAAATGGGCTTCCACGCCTGTCATCCCCTTAATAGACCTGTCAAATAATAGCTCCGCCTCAGAAGCGAAACTGGTAGCATATCAGCACAAAAAGTGGCGAGGTTGCGAACAGTTATTCAAGAGAGAAAAGAAAAGGCGATGAATCTGGGGTACCAGAATATTTTTCATTAAAACGCATGTTTTAGTGTGCAATGGGTTGTCCCCCATCACATTCATTTTATTGTAAATGGTTGTTTTATTTTTTGTATCATAAATATAACTCGCAAATGAAATACTTTATCAAAAGATAATAATGACAAGCAAGAAAACAAATAAAATGTTGAAACAATAACAATTAACATAAGATGTATTTTTTGGCGGGGCGGGGATTATTACTATTATTATTATTATTATTATTATTATTATTATTATTATTATTATTATTATTTGAACATTCACTTTTGAATATTTTTAATATTATGCTTTATTCAAAGCGCATAGGTACTTTATTACTTTGTTTATTCTTTTAATGTGTTATTTATTTTTTTTATTTGTGTATTCCCTTTTTAGCCAGAGCAAATGTTGCCTGTATTAAATGACTCGATCTTTTCTATCTATATTAATAATAATGCTTATTAACCTAGGTTCGGTTGTAATAGAAAATAATCACAAGTTGTTTAAGGCTTTACTACAACTTTGGGGATGTGATCAATACCGGTCCCAGAAAGGGCAGGGCATTTTCCATTTACTTGGACTTGGCTGCCATGAACATTTTTTTCCTACTGATAACACAAATAAGGTAGAGAGACCTTTAATGGCAATGTCAGTACTAAAAGCAGGTCATAAATCAAACCAAGAGGTTTTAATTTGTTTCATTGGTCTCTTAATCTCTGTCCACAATACTCTCTTGAAATCACTGGACTACAGGAGCGTTTTAATGTTCCAAATACGTTATATATGAGACTAGCATGTTCCTTCTCCGTTTATGTATGTTAAACAGCCCCCGATACCACCAAATACCAGAACCTGTCTAAATAAATGGTCTTGTTTATATAAACATTATAAAAAGTATTAACAGCGGTTTATCAAAATACTTATTTTGATCCAAAGCGTGTCACAACATACAAAGTAAACCTCAAACTAACGACAGTGTGAGATGGTTGTGTAAGAGCGAAATCATTTAGCTGGTCCGGTGTGTGTGACCGCAGGGTGCTCGTTCTTCGTCAGGTATATCTAATTAGGGCATATTCATAGCTTCTTTTTTCTTTTCACACCCTTTAGGCGCCCACACAAATTTACTGAGGCAAAGCATAATTAGAGACACTGTTCCTTTAATTGTGGGCTACGTGGGGTAGTTGTAAAGGTTTTTTTTTTTTTGGTTAAATTATCCTCCTGTGTCCCCTGCACCGTTTTCTCAGTTGACAAGACTGTCTGTGCTTTCCAAAAACTCAACCCTGTTTTGCATTTTGCAAGCTTATTCTCGCTCTCTCCCTATCCATCCTTTTTTTTTTTTTTTTTTATCTCTTTTTAGTTCACTGATCTGAGTTTGAAATGCGAAGACAGCGCTAAGCCTCCAAACGTGCGATTTTTCCAGAAGATCTCTAGAAGCAATCTCAGCCTGCCTGACCCCTGACAGCTGCAGATCTCTTTATTTTTCTCTCTGCTGCCACTTCATTTGGTAGCAAAGCTCTCATATTCACACTTTGCTCGGTCCAGTGTTTATTATGTGCATACACACAAAATACCCCCCCCCCACGCCCCCACACCGTGAGCATGACAAAAAAGAGGATGGTGGAAAGAAATAGAAACACAGAGAGAGAGAGAGAGAGAGAGAGAGAGAGAGAGAGAGAGAGAGAGAGAGAGAGAGAGAGAGAGAGAGAGAGAGAGAGAGAGAGAGAGAGAGAGAGAGAGAGAGAGAGAGAGAGAGAGAGAGAGAGAGAGAGAGAGAGAATGAATAGCAGGTATCTCTTGTCCTTATATCCTATTCTTTCACTTAAAAAAAAATCTGTTGACTGTGCACAAATGTCCGACAGAGAGGGGTAAAAGGTAATCATTTTGACCACAGATTTCATATATGCCAAAATAAGTGAACTTGTTTTCTACCGAAACACACCGAAAGAGTGAAAACAAAATTACCAGATTTAATAGGCTGTAGTGGGCTTTAAATGTTATGTATATAGCTATTTTCAGTGGCTTCCCAACTTATATGTACCAGCAATACGAAGTGATCACTAAAGTAACCAGTGTCTGTTTTCTATCTATTGAAATACCGTCAGCTGCAACACTTGAAATACACCCTTCCAATGATCAAACAATAAAAAAATCTACTTGGGGGAAAATGGACCGGTGAAGGATTGTGTTACCCAAATTAGCGGCCTTTGTCTTTTGACGTAGAACTGCATACATCTGAATAAAAATCATACTTAGTAATAAAAATTACTTGTTCATTTGTGAAGTACTTTACGCACTAACAGTTAAGAAAAGTTTTAAGGGAGGTATGTTAATTCAGTAATTAGTTTAGCCTTATGAGTCTTTCGGCAAACACACCCATATTCCGTTGCTAATGCTCTTTATTTATTATTTTACATACTTTTTTAAATATATTTAGAAAATAAAATTTGGGGGAAAGCTTCCTTGTCGTCTGTATGTTTGTAAAATACGTCGTGACTTCTTACCTAATTTCATGTGTGCGTTAGAATTTAATTGTAACGTTCAAATCTATTTGCCCTAAGTTGTCCGTGTGTTGCGTACTGTATCAGATTACACAAATACACACATAGAAACACAGTTCGATGAAATGTTTATTTTCCGTATTTCTTTGAAATTTATCCGTCACCTCCCACTCTGAGGGTGTATATGTTGTAGGACCCTCCCATTTCTGAAATACGATTCCGGGCTCTGTCATTAGATCTGATGGCAAGGCTTTATACAAAATGTTTTGCATAATTACATACCAAAGACAGACTCGCCACCTTCAGATTTTATGGGTCACAAACCATCCACAATTGCCACTTTATTGTCCAGCGCAGCTAATGACAACGAAAGAAAGAAAAAAAAATCTCATCTGCCTAATCTAAACTCGGGGGGTTTAATTTGCATCCTTATATATAAAAAAGTAAAGCAGATTACTTCCAAACTGACAACTTGTTTACATATAGTTGTAAAGTTCAGAGGACTTGCCAGGTTTTGAGAGAACGTGATTAGAGACTGCACGCTCAAGCTGCCTTTCTAAAGAGGAACCTCAGAAAGGGCAGATCCCCACGTACTACGGGTTAACGCTATTGCGACATTATACAGTGTGCTAACGGAGACGTTAAAAGCTTCAAAAAGAGAGGAGAAGAGAGGAGAAGAGAGAAGAAGAGAGAATAAAGAAGTTCAAAACTTGAAATATAAATACATATCTAATACACAACCCACAAGACAAGGCGTCGTGCATTAAATGGTGCAGAAGTGTTTTGATATATTTTCAGGTACATGTTTTTCAAGGAATATAATTTTTTTATTCAAATTGCTTTTAGTCATTAGCAATATGATAAAAATTATCTAAAATATTTGGCAAAATGTTAGTGCTTTTTGTAAATGCTTTTTAATGCAAAGTAAACAAATAAATACATAAATATCTAAAAAAATGAATGGTGTTGTATACACATAATAAGATCACATAAACTTTAAGTGTTAGACCTAGAGCTTGATCACTATCATATAAAATTTGACGTACAGCTTTTAACATTCTAATGAAAATAGTCAAGGCTAGAAGAAGCTCTCTCTCTCTCTCTCTCTCTCTCTCTCTCTCTCTCTCTCTCTCTCTCAATTGCAGACAGGACTTGCTGTAAATTTAAAGATGCAATCACTATTTAAAAAAAATGGCTTACATTTTGAGTAATTAAGGTTAAACAAATTTGCATATGATGTATATGCATATGTATATGCGTCAATATACAACAGCACACAATGATTTAAAGCAATGTGCGAGGATACACATACAATCGTATACCTTTCACTGCAGTACATTACAGCGCCATCTCGCTTTTTAACATAAAATAACACTAGATCCATGCACAGAGAGCTAGGTGAGGGCTGTTTTCTTCAGTAGTACACATGGTAGGGCATGGTAAGTCATTACTCCTGTGAAAATAAAAGTGCACATTTATTGGAAAAAATGGTTGACGTATCAAATGAGCTTGAATATTCACCCCTAACCTATAGAATTTGGTTTATTTTAAAATGTTTTGAAACAATTTAGCCGGAGGAGAACACTAATGGCATTTAATTAGAAACAAAAATGTGCAATTTCACAGATCTGAGAGTCGCGTTTTGAGACCGATAGTGTTTGCGCCTTACTAATACAACTAATGATAATCATATAGTGGATTTGAATATTAATTCAATATACTCGTGTGCTTATTATTATTATTATTATTATTATTATTATTATTATTATTTCCTTTTACAAGTGATCACTGTAAATCATTTCTGATTTACAGAAATCCGGATATAAAATTTAAATTTTAACTGTATCCCAAACATCCCAAATAGTTAAATTTGATTCTTTTAAATACCTAAAAATCTAAGATGAAGCAACTGTCTTTTTAACGGATATATTCATGTCACAGCTGAATTATTTTCCTCTTAAGTGGAATACCCTTCTCAGATAGCCACTTTTGGTGCTGCGGGTTTTCTTCTGTACTTATTTCATCTTCAAGTGTGATCTGTCGAGTTGCTATATATAAACCACTTTAAAAATGATACAAATATAGTAGAACATGAATCACCATTCGGTGGCTCAGAGTGGTGGGGGAGTAGCTCAGAACGTATAGTGACAAACCTAGTACTTTTACTGCTACAAATCAACATCGTCATAATCATCATCAATATCATCATCATCATCATCATCATCATCATCATCATCATCAAGGAGAAGAAAAACAAGGAGAAGAAAAGGAAGAGTGTGGTGTGCAGATGTTGTGGCACTTAAATGGACGGAAAAAACATTTATTACAAGACATGCAAAGCGTTATAAAACCCTAATAAACTGAAAAATTGTGAGTAACCATCGATGCTTAATTAACATCGTTAACAAACTTTTTTACATCTAAGTACTAGTGCCAGCCAACCAAAGACTACAATTTCGAATACTTTACTTTAAGAGTATGATTAAATGGTTATACTTCAGTGGAGGTAAAATCATTGCTCTTACTTTCTGTGGACAGCAATCTATAGCGAGCTCTACTATTTTCTGTACTATTTTCTTATATTGTTATATATGTTATCGAATAGAGATTTGCTTGCTCATGGTGTTATGGATCTACGTCTCTACAAAGGACAACCGGCGACTGAATTCCAAGTGAAAAGATTCATTCGTTTCAAGAAGTTGGCAAAGTTGCGCGGGCCGTGACTAGCTTGGCCAAGTGACTTTTCTTTTCTCAGCCCAAAGGAGCTCCAATGAAATCTTTTAAACTACTTCAGTGTACATACAGTGAAACACTAACACCCCTACCTCTGCTGCAGTGGTCTTTTCTGCATTGGCTTTATTCTGCCATTGCAAAGCTTTGTGCACCCTTTTGTACACACGAACAGATTTTGCGCATTGCACTTTACTATTTTGGTGTTGATGCAACCCTTCTTTTCTCTTTTGCATACTACATGGTTGCGTTTGTTGAAAATATTATTATTATTATTTCTATTATTATTATTATTGTTGATAATAATAATAATAATAATAATAATAATAATAATAATAATAATAATAATAATAATAATAATGTACGCAAATTGTAAGTAAAAGCAAATCAAACTTAAACTTGAAAAAGTTGTATGTAAGAGAATTACAGCTTAGCATATTTACACACGGGAAAAGCAGATCTCTGTTGTGGGAAGAATAAGTACAAATTATGAAAACTCGAATGAAGCCGTCCGATCTAAAAATCAACAATTCTCCTCGTCTCATTAAGCAAGTGCGCGGTACACAAACAATAAACAATTAAACAAACAACTAATAGAAAATTCAAAGCATCTAAATGCTACCAATGCTATGTGATAATCTGAAGAATGTTCGGAGATTTAGGACATTTTATTGCTTTACCCATTTTAAAAATAGTTAATTAGGCAAAATTGGCTTTAAGAAGCTAAGAACAAACAAATAAATTGACAATGAACATAAATGTAAAACCTTCTAATGTTCATTTCTAACCGTCAATGCCACTTTAAATCACAACCACTATAGTTTAAAATTGGATATTGGATATGTAAGCACTACATATATTATAAGTTATGAAAAGTAAGCAATTGTTTGCATATACCAATGTCAGGGCATTTCTCAGTTGTGAAATGCTGCTGTGGAGAAAGTAGCTCGTTGCAGTCTGTGACGCAGTCTGTTACACTGAAAATTGTTGGTAGTTTTTGTTTAATTCCGGCTGTAGCCGACACTGGCCGACTATATACGACCAAGCATCTCACCAACCCCCTCGGCCTTTGTGTCGAAGTCGGCTTGAGGTCCCGGGAGGTCCTGCAAGTGACAGTTCTGTGAATAGCGGGTAGATGGCACAATTTTCTAACATTTAGAGAGAAGAACCCACCGAGACGAATGCAGCGAGCACATTTTAAAGCACTTTATTCAAATGAAAAAGATGACTCGGACAGACAAGTTGAAAGGCACATCAAAGTGGAGCATTAGGGTTAGTTTATGCATTAAATAGCCAGTGGAAATCTTTGTATGATTCTTTTAAAAAAGAAGAATTCTGAGAGAAAGCAGTGTATTTTAATTTACTTCTAGATTACTCTAGATTACTTTTATTTACTTCTAGATTACTTTAAACAATTAATTTTGTATCTGCTGTTCATCCAAAAAGTAGTATTGTGGACAATATAATTAAAAGAGGTCGTATCGACCTGCTGTAAACAGGAGAAAAATATAAAACAATATTTGGGTTAATTTCCAGAGGCGCTGCGTTACTTGGAACAGTATGTATCATTTTCGCAGCCACAGTGTTTGTATTATGATACTAAGACGGAACTATTGCACGGAACTCTGTTTATCTTGTCACTCGAGTTAGTACTTCGCTTTTAAACTAGCCGCATAAGATGACCACCATGATGTGTCGTTATGTTGTTGTGTGTGTGTGGTCACTATTATCTATTTGGGATGTCACTATGGAAACCATTTGCAGGCTCTTCCTTCATTGAGCTGAGCTTATCATACGAATAATATGCCTTCTGTGCGTCTACCTATGACTTATTTTAATGAAGAACTCACAATAAAATGAATAACAATAAACCAAATGTACTCAATAAACCAAATGTACTCACAATAAAACTTAAAAAAAAAACTAGTAATAAACCACTAAATGCACTTGACCTTCGAAAGTTGTACCCATGTTACGAGAAGTCTAAACCTATAGGTAACTGATTCATTATGTTAGTCTACGGAAATCATGCTAAACGTTATTAGTTCCAGACAATTTATTATTATTATTTATTATTATTATTATTATTATTTTCCAGACAATTTCTTATTTATTTTTTATTTATTATATGTATTTTTGTCAATATTTCTGAAATTTCTGAAAATTGTATATTTGTTTGTGGGGCAGATTCAGACTCAGTGGGGTACAATTTACACAATCTAAAGTGCCTTTCATAGTCCAGGAGAAAATAAATAAAAGTGACACTATACGGAGGACCTCATTAGTTCGCTGTCCACCGCTAATAAACGAACAGGAGTTCAAATTATAGAGTTCAGTGTCAGCACCTGGTCTGTCAACTAAAATCAGCCCTCTCGCCATGATCTAAATTACTTCTAACTTAAACTAAAAAGTCCAAGAAAGAACAAAAGTATGATCGAGTAAAAGTAAAGATCGAGAGGTGTCTAGGTAGATTCGGACATTGTCGAAAAAATGAAATGCATGATCATTCTTGTAAGAATAAAGTTAAATAAGAGACAATAGAAGCTAAAAGTAAATGTCAAGTTCTAAAAATGCTTCATATTACCATTTTTCTAATAATACCTGATATAAATACAGTCTGGATGTATTTTTATCGTTTAGAAAAAGATAACCAACAGCAATCAATTGATTTCGATTATTATCAAATGCGGCCTTATATCACACGCCGAGTACAAACCTGAGTAGTTTTTTTGCAGTAATAAACGCTACTTATGATTCGAGAACATCATAATATGCAAGACGACTTTCTTAGACAACAAATAATTAATAAAATTGTATTTTCGTATATTATTATTGTTGTTGTTGTTGTTGTTGTTGCTGTTGTTGTTGTTGTTGTTGTTGTTGTTAATAGGCTGATATTTGCAACAAAATTCTCGGCCAGGAAAACGATGCTGAAACTTGGAGTTGGGGCGAAAATCTGACAGTAAAATTTAAATTAAAATAAATAAATAAATAAATAAATAAATAAATAAATAAATAAATAAATAAATAAATAACATTTATGTAGTCATTTAATCAGTGCCTTACTGACTGAACTGGAGGCAAAGTTTATTACGATTTGGTCTTGCTTATAGAGACAGATTGTCAGAACTGACCGAGAGAAGTGTGACCGCTGCCCGTTTTGCTATTTCGCTCAGACAACAGACGATGGCAGTATTTGACATGTAGCCTACCCGCCCATATTAAGTGAAGTAGAAAGTATCTCGCAGAAAGAAAAATTACGTACACAGACGGGGAGCGGCACCGGTTTACCATAAATAATTTGTTATCATTGGAAAATACGCAAAGCACAAAAATAAATAAATAAATAAATTAATTAATTAATAAATTAATAAATTAATACATAAATAAGAGCGTTTCATTCCCCACTATTTCCTGTTACCTTATTGCTAGTATTAAATGTCATTTGGATCGTTAAGGTTTTTCCTTTACCACACAGCACACACTGGAGTACATATCAGTAATGCAAAACATTTTGTAAAAATCACTGATTGACCAGCAGACCAGAAAAGACAAAACATGGCAAGACTTTTGATTTCAAATTCATAAATTATAATTTAATACCAAGAACAAATTTACAGCAGAATGCTTGTTTACAGTAAGCTAACACAAACAAACAAGATTTTTTGCAACTATAAACTTCCACACACACACACTCACATATATCACTTGGAATTAATAATAATAATAATAATAATAATAATAATAATAATAATAATAATAATAATAATAATAATAAAAAAGTATCTATTCGTTATTAATACCCTGCAGTAATATATTCTTATATATTTATATAAAAAGGTGGGTCAGTTTAAACTGTTCATAATTACAATCATGTAGCATTCTCTGGTCCATATGTGGCAGGGGAACAACCCAGGATAACTGCTCAGTCAACTACACAATATGATCCCTTTTTATCCAACCACAACATGGTGTCTTGTGTGTTGAAGAAAAGCCTCGAGACAAGGACGAAATTGCAAGCTTTCACACTTACACGCACGCACGCACGCACACGCACACACACACACACACACACACACACACACACACACACACACACACATACAAGGCATCTGTTACAGACCGAAAAGGAGCAGGCACACTGAAGTCAAAATAGCCACCCCTTTCCAAACCAGTTCACCCTGTTAAGTTGTATCCTATTATTGAACGTTTTGTTTCTTTTTTCTTCTTAAATACAAGGGCTAGTGTACTGAATGCACAGATTATATCTATACAGTCAAAAACATTTACATTTATATATATCAAAGGTAAAATAGGTTAGCGACCTGTGGCCATGCATTCACAGTCTAGATACATGAAAAAAACATTTGTCTTAATATGTATGTACAATACAAATAAAAAAGAAAATCAGTGCTACTAGCTAACTCTGCCACTCATTTTTGAAGACAGTTGATTTAAAGAAAAAATGGCAACCACAGTTTTTAATTCTTAATCACATATATTTTGTATAAGAAAAAGTCCATGAATTGACCTATATATTTACAAGAATACTGCCTCTAATTGTCACCCCTCCCTCTTTTTCAAGTGAAATATTCAATCATAAGACTGAATTGTAAAAATCCCCACGTTTGCTAGCCTACACATACAATAACGTTTAAATAACAAATCAGTGATTTCGCTCTTTACAGGCACTTTTAATGCTTTAAGTCTGTTGGGGAGGCTTTTGCGGGCGGTTCTTTATATTACTGCTTAGCTTCTTTTAAAATACAGTTTAATGGGCTTTAACAATAGTTAAGCATTTTGACAACATCGCAAAGTGTACGGACTTCGTATAATTTAATACAAATCTTTGAACAAATAAACGTTATTAGTCAAACCAAGTAATAACCAAGTGTTCACAGTTCAAAACAATTATTACACTGAACTGAAAGTAAGACCATTTGAGCAGGTCGCAACATCAAAACAGTCGCAAGGAACACTCTTTCTCTCTGAAACACACGGAAACGCACACGCACACATATACTGACAGAGAGAGAGAGAGAGAGAGAGAGAGAGAGAGAGAGAGAGAGAGAGAGAGAGAGAGAGAGAGAGAGAGAGCGTCCGGAGCTCTGGTAGTGTAATTTGACTAACAGTTTAATCTGTTTTAAACTGAATAGTGGCACCCTGGTGCATTAAGTCTGAAAGTTTGGATTTAAGAGAGTGTTATTTTTCGGGATTGAAGTTCATAACAGCAAATTTAAGTGCGTTTTAGCGTTCATAAGTATTCTTATATTGCTGATTTACTTTCAATTCTTAAAGAACCTTTTTACAAAGGTTTTAAGTAGTGATTATCAGAAAATTATTATTAGTATTAAAAAAACAACAACAATAAAAAAACAGCTTTAGAATACAGAATCACATAGGCTGGTTTGGAACCAGTGAAGATGTTTAAAAATATGCAAAATAGCGGTAGATACATGGACACAGGACATAAGAGCCATTTGGTAAAATGAAAACGGACTTTTGAATTTCTTCTAAATTTATCCAATTTAAATGCACTTCAAGTTTTCTCTCTCCAGAAGGAATATTTTAAAATCCATTCTGTGTTTTGCCCCGTTACCCTTTCCGTGCTTTTTTCTCTCTTTTGTTTTAAAAAAGAAAAAAGTAAAATACCCTTCTCCACACACACCACTTCTACCCCGCTGCCCCAGGTAGTTTTCAATAAATGTCTCTTATTTGAGAATTCACAGTCACTTATGAAAAACGTCTCTTTTCCGTGAAAGTAACTCGTGTAACAGCCGGTTTCTTCTACAAAAAGAAGCGCTAACTAGAGCACGCCCATTTTCGATCCTTCCTTTTGATTACTGAATAGACATATATGGCCAGTTAAAACTGCTCCCTGACAGCAACATATCCCGGATGAGGGTTTCAATTGGGGTTTTACCTACCAATCGGACGAAAAACAATTGCTCTATGACCGAAGAGGACACTGTGCGTAGAGAAGGCAGGCGTAGTAATAACTTTCCAAATCGCGTAGGCTGGTTAGGGTACTGGCTCCGCACGTATTCCTCCAATGCACACTGCGACTTCTCCTGCAAGCTTTCGATGTGGGCCACGTCTGACAGACCGCAAGCATCTACAAGTAAAACAAACAAACAAACAAACAAATAAATATACTGACATTTTATGAAGTTCGCATGAGCATCACTCAACGTTTCCCTTTAATGTACTAAAATATCTGGTTCTATATTCTCAGTATGTCATCGTCATCATCATTCAGCTTTGATATTGCTTTGATACCTTGCGCGTACATAAAGGGTATCACTGCAGGGGAGAGTCATAAACATACACTGGCGTTCAGGCTATCAAACGACGTCATCTGTCAAATTTAGACTTGTGCTCATTGATAGCATATTGCCTACCGGGCAACACCGCTTAGAAACAGGTATTGGGCTTGCATCAACACAAATGCGATGCATTACATTCTAGAGGATGGAAAATATGCTGGTGCATTAAATAAAGAAAAAACAAAGAGAACAAGCATGCAAAGATTACTACAAATCACTCGGGACCGGTTGTCGGTAGGCGGTATATAAACCTAATGACTTAATTGTAAGTTCATAAAAAGGTTTAACTAAAAATACTTTAATAAAACTAGTATTCCAGTGGATATACATGTGTGTAACAGATAAAAAGCTATTTGGAAAGTACTCTCATTAAATCAGGAGTTGAATACTTTGACAATTCAATTTAATATTACTTGTTTATAGAGGGGTTTTTTAACGACTTTTCAGAAAGTAAACATGCTGTAGAAAGTTATTAGGTTATTTTCAGTAGAATACTTAAACCCCAAAATGGCTAGTCTACTAATCTGGCAGAGGATTAGTATACAAATGATTCTTCATAAAACACTTAAGGGCATAAGATTTTTCAAAACTATGCAACGTTTATAATGCACAAATAAAGAAAGGAAGTGAGGGTCATGACCCAACTCTGGAACATGTCCAGCATGTGTCTCGGATCGCTAGATCCCCTTAAGAAATACAGAACAATTGTAAGCCCTTTTACGGCGTGGAATGAAATTTCTCTTTGCCTTCTGACGCGTCGTAGCACAAATCTAATCTTGCCGCGCCTATTTATCAACTTGAAGAAATATTCAAATTTGAGAGATCAAGCAAAGACATAAGATAAAAAAAAGTTGTGCTTAAATGTGTTTAAATGTAGTATTAGGCATTTCTTCCTCTTCCTAACTGACTCATCTTCCCTCATCTTCCCTCCCCCACTAAGCGTGACATCGTTACTATGTGTCATTCTAAATAACTAAATCATGTAAATAGTAAATATTTAAAGGATATTTGCCAGAAAATTATAGTATGTTCTCACTTTTTACAGCAATTTGATAATCAGTAAGGGCAGTATTCTAAATACTTGATACATGATACTTGATTTAAATACACATGCTGTTAGTGATACACTGTGTGTGTTCATGCCTGCAGAATTTTAACAAGGAATATTTCCTAACTTAAAGACCTAGCTAAAAACATGTAAACTATTATAATGCTATTTTTTGATCACTTGGTACTACTGCTGTTCATATTGTATTTTGGTTGTTTTATGACATCTGTGAACACATACATTATTTAAATAAATATTCACAAATAATAAGAAGTATAAGAAGAAAATAATAATAATAAAGTTAATACTACTACTACTACTACTACTACTACTACTAATAATAATAATAATAATAATAATAATAATAATAATAATAATAAGAAGAAGAAGAAGAAGAAGAAGAAGAAGAATACTAAGTATTATTATTATTATTATTATTATTATTATTATATTGTTGTTGTTGTTGTTGTTGTCGTTGATGATGATGATGATGATGATGATGATGATGATGATGATGATGATGATATCTAGGGTTCGGTTAGCCGAATATTTTAATTTTGTTTTACTTGGAACTTACCCGTGGTGAATAACACGATGGCTTTTAAGCAGCTGTATTCGGCCGAGTCCACATGTAACGCTTTGAGCTTTTCAACTTGCTCCTGGAAGATTCTAATGTGATCCATAAAGGCGACCACTCTGTCCGCGGACATGGGGGAGGCGTGGAGACCTGCGGCGGCTAGCAGAGGGGCTACATGCAGTGGCATGGAGCACTGGGCCGCGTTGAGGACGAACAACTCGCTCCAGGTGAGCCTGAGCAGAGCCACCTGGTCTGTGATCTGAAGATCGGGGAAGAAGGGAATATTCCTGGCCCACTCCACAGCGCTGAACAGCATGCGGGCCGCCAGTTCGCAAATGTTCTCGATGCCCATGATGTTGTTGGGCTGCATACACTGACTTCCATAGCGCGACGTTGGGTAGGGCTCTGCACGCAGCAACAGAGAGATATATCCCGATAGGTAGGAATGGCAGTGCAGCGGATCCCCGTTAGTCAAGGCGAACTGGCCATGGTGCGGTTGCGTGGGTGGCATCCTGCCCCTCTGTACCGCTGCAAAAAGAGAAACTACAGATATTGATGTTTGAAATTCTACACAACAGTGCCTGGCATAATATGAATACTCGATCATAAAGCTCAAAACGTTATAATGCCTGAAAGTTAAACTAACATAAGATTTGCTCGTATTTGCTTTAATAATAACAGTATTGCAATCATTTAAAAATATAATTGCATTGCTTCACATTAAACATATGGTGTAGCCCCTGTACAATTGACAGAGTTCAACCTAAAGTCTCTAACAATGAAAAAAAAAGCTATTATTTAAAATAAATGTTATCAACTTACGTATAAATATCGGAAATACTGAAAGGTTATCAGCGAATCCGATTGATATTTGAAAACATAACAACACGAGACCCTTGAAAATTGAAACAAAGGAAGGCACGGATGCTAATCCATATCCTACTTAGCTAGCGCGAGAACAACTAAAGGTGAACTGGACTTGCTAGGGGAACACCAAACCAAGCACAAGCGAATTAGACCCGATCTTAAAACTTCAGTTTTATGGCTTGTGTAGGCGGTCGATCATGACATCGTAGCCTAATCTCTCTCTCTCTCTCTCTCTCTCTCTCTCTCTCTCTGTGTGTGTGTGTTTGTGTTTGTGTGTGTGTAATGCTGTTTGTCCGATTTTCATAAGCGTTTAGTATATACTGCTGAGGTCTTATTTAAATCACAGTGCATCCCATGTTATATTCCCAAACAATATGGAAACCACAAGTAGGACTATAGCATGGCTATAGCAATTAACGCGTGGAATATGATTTATTTGAGTATTATCAACTCCCTGGAAAATTAACGAAGGCGGTTCCTTAGCACACGCTGGAAGCTGGAGGCATGCACTGGCCTAAGAAACAAACACAAAACAACAAGAGAATCGAGAAAGAAAATCTTAATACCTTCCCGTCTCATGCCAACTTTGAGGCATTTTTTGAGGCGACAGTACTGACACTGATTGCGGTGGTGCTGGTCGATGGGACAATTCCGGTTGGCGCGGCACGTGTATGTGAGGTTGCGCCGCACGCTGCGCTTGAAGAAGCTTTTGCAGCCCTCGCATGTGAACTGGCCGTAGTGTTTTCCGCTTGACTTGTCGCCGCACACCACGCACTCGATGTGCTGCTGCTGCTGTTTGTCTGACACACTCTGCGACGTTTGGTTTGTTGGCGTGGACTGTGCGTTGCTATTCGGCGCGCCTTGTACGGGAGTTTGAGGGGTCGGAGGCGCAACCTGCGAGGCCGTGAGGTTCAGTTGGCTCGGCTGAGGGGTCGCAAGGGTTAGTCCGCCTTGGGCTTGTGATGAGAGGGCGCCCTGCGTCTCGGCCACATCGTCCTGGGAGCCTCTCCACACTACCATTGCCATATCTAATCAGTCAGCAACTTTGTGTTGTCCGTTTTTGCTTTTGCTTTGTTGTTGTTGTAGTTGTTGTTTTTTGCTGTTGGCGTGTCGTGGTGCTCCTGGTTCTAAAGCAAAGCACGTCAAGGTGTTTTGAACGTGC
Organism: Tachysurus vachellii; assembly: GCF_030014155.1. NCBI lineage: Eukaryota > Metazoa > Chordata > Actinopteri > Siluriformes > Bagridae > Tachysurus > Tachysurus vachellii. The sequence goes on along the minus strand of NC_083468.1, from coordinate 14,037,366 downwards.
GAAGAAATAATGCAACCTGTGCTTTTATCCCACTCGTTAAACTCGCGCGCCAACGACGAATCGTAGCCCGCTTTTGGACTTGCCTGTGGTTAGAACTGACACGAAGACGAGCCGAATCGCAGTCCTGCTCTTAGAGGCCACGTCCAGGGGCGCCTGCAGTCATCCATTCAGGAAAGCCGTAGAAGAAAAATATATACGACGACCAAAGAAATGCAAGAGTCTGCTAAAAAGACAGGGCCAGTATAACTTCGACGTTATAACGACGTTCAGTCTCGCGGAAAATAGAACTCTTATAGATTACAGAAACTGGCAAGCGACACATCAAGTTCCAGTCTTGAAGTGTTGCAAAATAACCAACTGGACCCAAATATCGCCGTTTCTTCCTTTTTTTTTCTTCCAGATGAGGTAGTGCTAGCCGCCGCGCGCAAACCCAAGCCTGTTTGCACGAGTAAATATGAAGTCAACTCTGCAGGCTAGCGACAGCGATAAGGAAACAAAAAAAGAGAGCGCAACCTACTGAGCTTCCTTTGCGTGTAGCAGAAATAATAAGTGAAGAGAACGGAGAATCAAAGTGATCAAATATGATAAAAAGGGGGAGGTTAGGAAGTGATTGCGATTTGGAGGCGCTGGGCTGGCAGAATGCTTTCTCTCTGATCAGCTCACCGAGCTCTCTATATAGTGAACTTTGACACGACTGCTGCAACTTAGCACACGTTACCATGGAGATGGTTTGCCATATATGGAAAGTGACTGCGTTTGACTGGTCAGAGCTCACGGACCGCCCCCCTGAACCCGATTGGCTAGTCGGCGCTTGTGCTACTTGGTGCTTTGCCAAAGCAAAGAAAAAAAGGTCGAGCAGCGACACGGTCCTAAAGAGAGTCCTATCCAATGCAATACAAAAACACGCATTTCTTTATCATTAATGTGAAATCAATCCAAAGTGTGCTATAGGGATAATCTTCCATACTTTTTCCCCAGGGGATATTGACATATATATTTAATTTAATATGTAAATGGTTGTCGGAAACATTAGGCCAATTGACTAAATATTTAAACAATAATCTGCAATAAAGTATACCGAGAATAGAGTTATTATAATATAAATATAATAATATAATATGAACAACATTGTATAACAAAAGTCCTTTTGGATCATATGGCATTGCTAAACCACAGCGAACAGTTTAAAAAATGTAGCAAAAATGAAAACTGTTCCACTAGGCATTGTCCGATATTTGTGTAGTTTACTCCTATATCAAGTAAAGCACTATTATTGCGCCTCCGCCTTCATAATATTTACTAATAATACAGCTTAATACAGTATAATACAGCATCATATACTTTTTTTTATATTATTGCAACTCCATAAGATATGCACAATCTTTTTTTACACCTTTTCATGATGCGCACGTCTCTCGAATGCATGCGAGTCTTACAAATAACTTGCCTTTAGTAGCAATTTAGTTTTAAAGTTTAAGATTGCCCTGGCCGCCATGTAGGCTTAATTTGCATCTCATATATTATAATTAAGTATGAAACATAATATGATGCATTCATAAGAGCGAGGCAACTGCTAGTACTGATTATTATTATTATTATTATTATTATTATTATTATTATTATTATTATTATTAGTGGTAGTAGTAGTAGTAGTAGTAGTAGTATTGCTGTGCAACAAACAAACAAACAAACAAACAAACTATTATTTCTGTCTTTAAATTATCATCTTGCTGTCACTCGGTTTCATTAGATTGTCGGTACTCAGATTCAAATATCTTAGATATTTCGGTTGTTTTAAGTAAAATATGTTACACCTGGTGGCCCCCCACAAACAACACCCCCACCCCGCACCCGCGTTCACCCATAACAACCATACAACATATAAGCCTTATATGAAACAAGTAAGAAAATACTATTTGCCTCGGGCCTTGGAATAAAAATAAATATCTTAATTATTACTATAATCTATGTCACATTTTAAAATTATTGATAGAAAACATTTTAAACTGAATTACTACACTGTCTTGATGGACTTAAGGAATGGTTTGTCTATGTTAAGAAGAATCGTGATACCTCGACTTCTAATTAAAAGCGGGGAGGTTGAATGTGTGTCATGCCTTGTGTGAACGGTGAAGATTTGTGTCTCCCATTTTGCTACTTAAGTTATGTGTGTCATATCAACTTCTACAAAGCCTTTGGCGTTTGAAGGTTACTTTGTGTATCTCAAGGGACTGTTACACATGGATCAAAAATATAAAGCTGCAAAATTTACAGTCCTATATTCAGACTGAGCATATGCCGCCAATGAGGACGAAATGATGAAAACTGGATGTATGACAGTATCTGGGTGCCCCCTAGCGTATGGATAATTTCTGCCTCAAAAATATTCTTTTTTACGAGTGAGTCATCTTAAATACAAAACAGCGTCTCCGGCTGTTCGTCTCTCGCTAATGCCAAATGCGACGTCTGCTCGTTTTTAATCTTAATAATGCTTTTGTGACTTGTTCCTAATTGATAACGACTAGGCAAAGCTTTTGTTGTGCGTACATCTTTTTATTCGTGCATGCTGAAGACGGAATGTATGTTGCTTATTTTTTTAAGTGAGCTTTGCACGCTGAGAGCCAAAAGTCCTTACGCACAGCGAACACGAAGGAAAAAAGCAGGAAAATACACCGATACGTTTCGGAATTTACTGAAATCCATATTTGGTGAGTGTGGTTATTATGTGTAATGAACAGCGAATGCATGCTCTCGATTATTTCTTTTCTTATCGTACCGTATCTTTTCTTACCGAGGAAAATTGTAAAACAAAACTCCTTTCTGCTCCATGCGCACCTCGCAACAATTTTAAATGAAAAATAAACACAAGTGGACAACCAGCATGATAACAGTAATTTATAATAATATTTTTCTTACCGCACTGCTTATGTATTAATTCGCGGCATAATACATGCAATGATGCTTAATGTAGGCTATGGCTTTACATTTGCCTGTAATTACTAATTACTCTTAGAATCATTCAGGATCCGTTTCTAATCAGGTTACATTATAAGACAGGTAGGCTAGATGCAGACCCAGAGAGCGTTCTATATACATGCATAGCCCCTGAAACATACCAAAAGCATATGATGTCGTTTCGTCCTTCCCGTATTGCATCCTGTCCAAGAGAAAATAGTCTTCTCTAATTCTTTGCGCTTTAACGGTGTATTTGGTGGGGCAGACTGTATTCCCTAACAAGACGGAGTAATGAACAAGAACAACACGTTTCTTTGTTTATTGAAATGATTAATATACTACAGGGAGAAAAAGAATAAGAAAAATGTTGGAAGAGCGTAGGCACATTTATTCTGCACTTTAACTTTGTATGCCTTTTATTAGTACACAGCTAATGATAAGTTATCTTTAGAGATGTCACAAGTGTTTTGAAAAAAGTGATAAGATGGACCTCTGCGTGTCTTTCAGTTCTACAGAAGGTAGTACTGTACCCTCCGCTTTCTGTAGGCTGAGGGTATGTGAGAGGAAGGGGAAGATGCAGTTAACAGAGACACTTGTCTGTTTATGGGGACGTTCTCACTCTATCCATGGCCAAGGTCAACGAAACCAGACTAAACTTTAACAAACAATTTAAAACGGTTTATGCGTATTATACGGGATACAAGACTGAGGATCGGCAGTGTTTCTCCAAAAAAACTCAAATATTTTACCAGTGTAGCCTACATTTTTTATGACGGCGTTCCAAATGTTATTTTCAAGGCACGATGTGGCTTAAGGAAGCCAATTATTGCGAGTACACTTAACCGTTAACTTTGTAAGCAGTGATCTTCACCCACAGGGAGCACTCCTCCCGTAGAACGGTATCGATTATGACGGAACCCAAATACCGTGTCACACTAAATATTTACTGATCAGAAACAAATAGTGGGGGTCTGTAATGATCTGTCGCAGAGCACCAATTGAATTTCTTTATGAGTGGAGCTGAGGAGCGTAGTGTGTGTGTGTGCGTGTGTGTGTGCGTGTGCGTGTGTGTGTGACAGAGAGAGAGAGAGAGAGAGAGAGAGAAAACTCGCCCTGGTCGGAGAGTAAAAGTGATCGATAGGTATTGAAGAATACCTTTAATCACTCTCACGAGGAAAGTGAGCAATAGACAAACACGTGTACAATCAAGCTACATATTTTATTGTAAACAAACAAAATTTTCCGAAACATTCCAGTATTTATTGGAATTTAACAAGTTCTAGCGCTTTTATTATTGCAGCTATACATGTCTTGTCTATCCGTTTTCCTGAAATTGCGCGCGTGTATAAGAATGTATTATACCATCTTGCACTTTCACACGAAGGCAACTGTCCCTTCATCTTATCTTTTGTTCCACCGAGTACCTTCGACTGGGAGATAGAGGTATTTTGACCTGGGGGCCATCGAAAGCCCGACCTAATTAACTTTATGGAGCGAAGGTTAACCAGGCTAATCTACATGAAGAGGCTGATTACCTTAGATGACGTGGTCACAAACAAGAATTACAGTCTAGCCGATGAAATGGTGTCTCCACTCGATGATCCGTGTCTCTAGCCACGAAAACATTATCAGCATCCTCAGATCTGACTATTAATGGGTAGCAGGCTTTAATCAAAACGCTTATTACTAGTTTTAACCTCAACGACAGTGATGTAATAACTGTTATGGCACTTAATAATGCATTACTTAAATATTTAAATTATTAAAAATAAAGTTTTAAGCATTTCTTTGTTGATTTCTCTATTCACATGAACATTTCTCTAATGGTAAAACAAATCTTTGTAGTTCTGTGATAGCTATGTGATTGTGTTATAAGGATCAGTGTGGCGGTCTAATTCCTTATAATCTAAGCAAAATATTACAAGATGTATCCCAATTCAGTATGGTGTAGTTGTTTTTCAAAGTTGTATTTCTAGTCTGTTACAACCTTGCTGATCAAACAGCCACAACATTTCAAATTTGATGCAAAGAGAAAATAAACAATTAGTTAATATTTTCCACAATAAACAATATTGATGAAGCTGATAAGAGCCTGTCTATTCATAAATATAGTATCTAACAAAACACTAATGTATAAATTTTTTTAATAATTAAGAATTATTAGGATAATGTTTAGCTCGTTTAATTTGTTTTGTAATTTTTTTTTAATTATCCAAATGTAGATATAAGATATAAGTAGTTAGAGCCTACTGAATGTAATAATAATAATGTAAAAAAAAAAAAAAAGAATCACAGTGTCAGAGTTTTAGCATGAAAGGTAAAATGTGTTATTAATATAATCTTAAAATCGAGATTTCTTTACAATTCTACAGGATTCTCTTCTGAGTAATTACTAGAAATCTCTGCAATGTTTAAATAGGATTATTTAATAATTTAACGATTAAATAGGATTATTACAATTTAGTATTATGTAGGAATGCCTTGTCTAGTGTCTGACATGTAACTTGTTTAAGATCACTTTGGATTTAAACAAATCAGTTGCTTGGAGAATTCAAAGGACTTTCTCATGTCATAAATCCATATGTTAATCCATACATATTAGACTATTATGATTACAGTATGTAAGACACCACCCAGCTGTCTTCTTAGGCATGTGATATTATAAGGGTTTAAAAAGTTAAGTTTTTCTCAAAATGTATTATTATTATTATTATTATTATTATTATTATTATTATTATTATTACTAATATTATTATTATATAGTACACTTAAGAACAGAATTGAATATTAACTGCACACATTTGGAAATCCGATGTATTAACTGTGCGAAAAATACACATATTTAGTCAGAGTAAATTTTAATGCAATCTACATTTGTAATAATTCTATTATGCCAGTGCAAGTCAGACGCAATTTGTTTTTTCCATTACTCAACAAAAGAATTCATGAAATACATTTTGGTCATTTAACTATATATTATGTATGTATCTCAGTTTTTAAAGAAAATGTCATTTGTAAAGTCAAGTGTAAAGTCATGTGCATTTAAAAAACAAAAAAACAAACAAACAAAAAACTGTTTACATTTTAATCCACACTGTGAAGTATAGTCTCTAATGATCTTTATCATTAAGTGTTATTGTATTTCATTCTCATTCTGAATTGTGTTTTGCACTATCTCTGTAATTGTGTATAATAAATAATTTGTGGAGTAGTATTATATTGTATCTCACAGTTTGCTGTGGTTGCAGTCATAACCAAAGTGTATATATTGTGTACATATGCTTAACGTAATGTGAAATAAAACATTATGTAAAACAAAGTTCCCATTATCTCCCATGATTATATATGCACAAGAGTGATTTGCATAGTGATAGTGTTATTTATGACTGAGAGTGAATTGTTGAACTACTGTTTGAACCACTATTTCAATTTGTTGAGCAATGTGTGTGAAATCAGTATTTGCTCATCCCGAATAGAACTGGTGTCTGTCTTAGCAGTGGTAAAGATTTGGAGTGGAGTGCTGGAGACAGTATGAATAACTATGGCAAGCTATTTCATGGTGAATGACAATCTGTGCTTATTCATCTACTGTGTAGAAGGTTTTTTACTTAAACAAATATGTCTAAGTAATATGTATCACTTTGAACATACAGAGTAAATGCACATGCAAATGAAAACTGTAAATCTTGTAAGAAATTCTCCATAATAAACTTAATAACAGAATAAAATGAAGCAGTTATGTTTTGTATGATAATTTACTCTCACTATATGTAATGGAATTTGCTAGTGACATGAAACAACACTTATTATAGTACTTTCTGTTCATACTGTAATGCTCACATTGATCTTTTTTTAAAGTACCAACAAAAATGTCACATCACAAAAAAGTTATTTCTATAAAATGACAGTTGCTATATTGATTATTATATTGCCATTTCTGTATTGAGACTCTGCACCGACATTTACGCCTCTAAATCAATTCTATGTTAATAGCATTATTTTTATTTTTCCTGCTAAGTATTTTCATTCATTTGCATCTTTAAAGAGCAAAGGAAATTTGGAGTATTAGAAACAGTTGAAACCCACACCCTATATAGGTATATATGTCTAATAAAAAAAATATGTTCTGTGTCAAAAGCATATGCCAGGGATCAGTACGTAAGGTAAAAGATGCTGATGAAGATTCAGTGAAGCAAATATGTTAACATATTAATGTAAACCTAGAATTAAAGTCTGTGATTAAAGGGAGTCAGTATAGTGAGAAAATAATTTATAAACAGGGAAACAGCTTTTGGAAGAGGTAGATTTGATTGTAATGCTCTACTGAATTGTTCTGCTCAACTATATACATATATATATATATATATATATATATATATATATATATATATATATATATATATATATATATATATATATATAAAATGTAAATGTTAGCGAACACTAGACAAATTTATCTAATCAGTTTCCAGTACTGTATTATGACTGATAGATATAGATATAAATAGATAATAGATATAAATGTGATATAAATGTGAAACAAATATGCTTAGCTGAAATACATAAAAAGTTAATCTTGTGTAGTTTTTCGTTTTTAAACGCATTTAAAGGTTATTACATTTCAAGAATTCTTTCTAGTCAGTGTTGCAAAATACAGTAATTATTACATTAACAGCAATTCTTTACACACACACACACACACACATATATATATATATATATATATATATATATATATATATATATATATATATATATATATATATATATACAGACAGAAATCTGTTCCATCATTTGAATTGTTCCATCATTTGAGTTGTTAACAAAAGATACTTCTATTCTTCTGTATGCAACAATATAAACTGAAATAAATTTAAAATCATTCAAATATTAATTTTAATTAATTAAAATATTTGATTACTTAACAGTCATTTCTTTTTCTTTTGTAATAATATTTCAAATTTGAAAAAAAAAAAAATTAAAATTTGTATGGTGATTTATATGGTGAACTGTATGAAATTATTAAGCTTTAATATTCTCTACCATTTATTTTCCTAATTTATAGGCAGGAGAAAAAGACAGGTACAGAATGTATACAGAAACTTAATTGAATACAGTAACTTTAACTGGAAGCAGCTATTGAGGACTATGTGTAGAACACACACAGAATCTTGAAAAAAAAGGAATAATAGTGTTACTAGAGTCAACATCACACAGTGATATATAATATTTAATATTTTTATTGGCAGTAGTAGCAAAGGTTTATTCAAAAGATTATTCATCTTATTAGTTAAGCTCAATACATCTGCACAAACTATACACTTGTTAATTGTTGCATCTTTGTCATCCTCTAACCTAGATGACATCTAATCTCTTTTCTATTTCGAATGCATTTGTCAAGTATGTATACACAAAATTTTAAATTCAAAAGCACAACCTATAACAGTTATTGCTTTACAGCATACAGCATAACATAAAGCAATACACAAACAAGTGTATATAAACACAGAACACAAGTGGGGACATAATAGACTTGACAAGAAATTTAAAATATCAAGTTGTTGTGGTCTTTGCAAAATGGGCAAGAAAGCTCAGCTAATCTAAGGAAGCTTGTAATGTGTCAGCAATAAAAACACAGATTGACAAATAAGATTTAGGATCTGTGTATCCACTGCAGAGTTTGGTCAGGAGGAATCTCCCTTGCTGTCCAGAAGTCATCATTGGCTAGCTGTCCAGGACTTAAAATATTTGCTTTGGCACAGATACACCAGGTTGATTATGTAACATGAGCAAGGAGAAGTACAATAAAGTTTATCAAAATATGTTGTATATGTTCATCAATATATGTTTCCCCAATAACAGAAAATGTTAGTCAATGATTAAGAATATTTAAAGTAGGATGCATTTCAAATATAATCCTGTTTTGTAAGTGTTTCCCAAAAGCACACATTTAAAGATTTAAAGAATGAGGCACAACTAGTGCTCTGTTGACCCTCATGCCTGATGCAGCAGTGTAATGGATAACCTCTATGCCAAATAGATTAAAGATTGTGGCTTCAAGCCTGAGCTTGGGTTGCTAAGTACAGTTGAATTTTATTTATGGGTTTAGATTATACATGATTGAATTACTGCAAGTTTGCTGTACAAAACAAAATGTATTAATGCAAATCATTAATTCACTTGGACCCATTTTATAGTGTTTATACGTTCATAGAATCTACTTGAATCAACTGTATACATCAGTTCCACACAAATTAAATATTTAAATTCTATATAACTTAATAAACAAATCTCTTAAAAAGACAAAAATATGTGACACAGTTTTAATTGCAGTTTAGGATAATTGCAGTTTTTTGGGATAGTTAAATACAGTTTTGTTTGTGAGAGTCTCACAATACTTTGCTGATTATTGTGCAAAGGTTGTAGAAAAAAATATGATAGCAGAAGAAATTGACAGAAATTTATATTATTGTATAAAGCTTGGATGAACAAATCAGAAGAAAGTTGATTGTTGTATTTCTACGCCTGTCTGAGTTATTGTTAAAAACTATGTCTAAATTTGTCCTATTGATGGTGCTAGAGTGGCATACACCAAAATTGTTGTGAAGGTAGCTGGGACTGTCCTCTATTGCTGTGCCAGTTTTCATTAACAGCATACACAGCATTTGATAGCCTGCCATAATAATAATAATAATAATAATAATAATAATAATAATAATAATAATAATAATAATAATAATAATAACCCTATATTAGGATCCACATAAACAACATATGTTAAACTCAAATTCATGCTAAGGACAAACATATGTATAGGCAAACACACAAACACTCACATACACTCACACACACATACACACACACAGACACACACACGCACACTCCATATTTGGAGTATGCAGTATGCAATTACAAAGATAACTTTTGAAAAGTTTTTACAAATACAAAGCAACAGAAGTAAGCAAAAAGTGTTCTAAACTAAACATGTATTGTAAAGTTCATAGAAATTTTACTTTGCCCTCAGAAGAAATGGCTCTTTTGTACATACATGCAATAGGTGAAAATTCTTTGGCTGGTAGAGGCCATGCATTTTGTAATTACATTTTTTTTGTCAGCAAACCTATGATCAGAATTTTATGCTAATCAAATGACGAATGGCCTAGATGTCTGAGAGTATGTATGCAAATTTAATTAAACCTTCCAGGTGTGAAGTAAAATGTAATGTATTTTAAGTGGGGGGTTGGGTGTGTTCATCCAGAATCTTGTCCATTGCTCGGACCACTAATAAAAATAACACGAAACAGAAAGTAGTAATGTAATATAATACAGTCAAATTGGGTGCCCTGCACCAATAATATTAGGGCCCATTAATGAACAAAACTTGTCCCCATTAAAACAATACAGAAGGCAAAAAAGTGCAAGAGTAAATGAAAGTACAAACATAGACTTATTATAGAATATGATATGATATGACATAGAAATATGATCTTACATAACTCTTACAGAACTCTATAAAGCCAAAATACATACGCAACTACAATGACATGGACATTGACCTGAAAATGGAAAAAATCTATAGCATTTCAGCATGTTGATTCACTGGCCTATGTAATTGCCACCACATTAGAGATATCCTTCTCTCTTCTATCTTTTCTGAAAGAAAATAACCTTGTAACATCTCTGGCGATACAGCCATTTGTTACGAAAGTATTTACTTGACAACTGCATAGCCAGTAATGCTACAGATTGGTGTGAAAAAATTATTGAAAAATGGTTCATATTGGACTGCTTCTTAATTATTCCTGTTGAATCATCCACAAGAAACTGTCCACTGCAGGTGCTTTTTTTGCAAAGATTGAATAAAGGGGCAGTTTTAACAGATAACAAAAAACTCTCAGTTTTGCAGAGAGTTCATGCTCCTGTTTTTAATAATGAATACAATTTATGCAGTTATGGCACTCAGACCATGCTACCTTATATGCATCTACACATTCATTGTTATCCATAAAAAACATGTATGAAGTCTAAAATATATTTATGAATCTTTAAAAAATGACAGCTATAAACTGCATAAACTGAACAATTTTTCCACATACTGAAAAAATGTAAGTAAATAAACAAACCTGTAAATAGTAAATAAGCAAAAATTAAACTAACAATGGGCATCACTTATCAATCATTTAATAAAGATGTATGTAAATGCTTAAACCAAATGGAACTACACATTTTGTGAATTGTTGATTTTGTTTATACTCATGTACATGTATGTTGTTGAATGCCAAACATCCCAAGACACAAAGTGGATTCCTAAAACAGAACATCTACATTTAGTGATGGCCATAAAGCTCCATAAAATGCATGGCTCACATATGGCAAAAGCACCAGCAAAACAGCTAAAGAAATTTTTAGAAGCAGAAGTTATTTTGACTCATGCATACACCAGTAAAATGTTATTCAGCAGCTTAATATCGTCTAGGCAATCTTAAAAAAAAAGGTAAAATATGTTTTGTGTTTTGTCTTGTGTTCGGCTTTCTATGTCTTTTATTTTGATATCTGTTTCTTGTGTCTTGCTCCCCTTGCCCCAATGTTAATGTCTGCTCACGTCTTGCCAGCCATGCCAGAGCCGGGTCACATCCTGCCGGTTTCACGCCTGCCATGATGCAACCACGGAGGTCGTCCCCGAGTTTCAGGCCTGCCATACTATGACCATGGAGAATGTTCATGAACTTTTTTTCACTGCCATTGTAATCTGATCATCCTAAGCTCCATGGTCCACCAGTGCTGCATGGTCTGCTGATGCTTCCTTGCCCAGGTCCCCCATTGTACCATGATCCACTGCTCCATGATCCAGGCCCACCTTTGTACAAGGATCCAGCTTCAGTCCCACTTCTTGGGCCTGGCCCTCCGTCCCACCCCCAAGACTGCTGCCATCAATCCACCATACTCCAGACCTTTTTGTTCTTTTTTGGGTGGAATATTCTTTACTTTTACTCAGAGTAATTTACACTCCTGAGAGCATGACCGGGAAGTAGGCTTCCTACTGAGGCAGGGTCTGAGGCCCAGTGAATGAAATTTACACTCATATGTGGTGTAATGTATATGGAAATTTCTGGCCTGGCAAAAGTGGCTTTGTTCACCTCTTGTGAGTTGGCCCAGTGTCCCCTATGGCTTTCTGTTTTGACCAGCCCCTCTGGGGCTGGAAGCCATGGTGCAAGTGTAACTAAAGCTCTGTCTATACACTTTCCCTGATAGCTCTGCTCACTGGGGTCCTTGTCAGGGTATGCCACGACCTTATTGAGAGTTAGATAAATCACTTGATTGCAGTACCTTTTATCTTAATATTTTGAAACAAAATATTAAGATAAAAGGTACCATAATTTGTTTCATTAGTTTGTTTTTTAAATGTTTCTCACTCACTCACTCACTCACTCACTCATTTTCTACCGCTTATCCGAACTACCTCGGGTCACGGGGAGCCTGTGCCTATCTCAGGCGTCGTCAGACATCAAGGCAGGATACACCCTGGATGGAGTGCCAACCCATCGCAGGGCGCACACACACACACACTCTCATTCACTCACGCAATCACTCACTACGGACAATTTTCCAGAGATGCCAATCAACCTACCATGCATGTCTTTGGACTGGGGGAGGAAACCGGAGTACCCGGAGGAAACCCCAGAGGCACGGGGAGAACATGCAAACTCCACACACACAGGGCGGAGGCGGGAATCGAACCCCCAACCCTGGAGGTGTGAGGCAAACGTGCTAACCACTAAGCCACCATGCCCCCTTTAAATGTTTCTGTTGAACCACAATTCAAAAGTCTGAATTTCATTAGTACATTTTTATACTTATGATTTAAATGTGTTTACCTGTTTAAACTCAAGTAATATAATAACAATGCATTTTACAAATAACATTTCAGACTACAGAAGCTAACTTCAATATATCAACTTTTATCATGGAGGAGTGCTAGCTTTGTCACTTGTATCATGTTTAAATTACATTGTATACATTTTCTAATGGGGATTTGATTGAAGAGTTAGAGTACACAGTTATTAATGTTAAGTAAGACAAAATCCTCAATACACCACATAGCCACTTCTAAAGCTCAAGATAAAAAAATAAACAATTGGATACTTATATTGGACACTATAATATTTGTTTCCTTACATCATCAAGCTGAGTGTTACAATGAGAAATCTTGTTGCCAGCACTCTATTATGCAACCTTTATTTCATAATAACAAATAGAGCCCTTGTATCCCAGAGGAACTTGCATTCAAATTTACAACTGAATTGTATATTCGAATTGTATATTGAATATTTAGCACTTTCTTTTCTGGTAAGAAATATAGAGAACATAGTATTTTAAAAACTACAGCATACAAACATTCTTATGTTCCTACCTGTACAATGGCTTCAGACTTAAATTTCTATGAACAGTTTTGCATTCATCATTAAATAGTAGATATCAAAACAGCTAATAACAATGAAATGGGGGATGATAAAGTCCTCATTCTAGTCTATGGAGCGATGTGCCTTGTCATTAATAAGTTAGTATGAAAACTCTTAATGTCAATGACAAACCTATGAGGGAAGAAAGCAGTGCTTTGTACACATAATGACAGGCTATCCCCTTCTTTCTCTGAAATGTCAAAGATCAGCCATGTTAAGAATGTGTGTGCCCAATCATCTACTGATCTTTATCTGTACGGCCTGCAGATAACCAAGACAGACTAAATCAGTGCAGGTGATGAATGAAAAATGGGGAAAACAAGGCTGTGAAATGTTCTGTTCACCACATGACTCTCACTATACCAACACATGATGACACTGCCATTCAGTAAATTAATTAGTGCCATGAATCATAATAATGGAAAATATTCTTGAGTTGTAGGTACTATAATTGAAGAAGGGAACCACCATGGAGTGAAGCTTAATAGCTTTATCAAAACAATATCTATCTTACTTGTAGATTGAAGTAAATTATATTTTTCAGTTAACAATTTTGTTAAAATCAAAATAGTTTAGCGTCCCATAATAATGAGGACATGAAAAATTATAAAGTGCTGAATTTCTGCTGTCACAGCCATCATTGATTTTAACAAAATGTCTTATAAATAATTTATTTAAATCCACTGTGGAGGATTTAAGGTTAGTTGGAGAGACCCTGCCAGGTCCAGTGGTATTTTGTTTGCTTCTACACTGTCTAAAATCAAATGCTCAATTCTACTCCCACAGTTCCACATATAAATGTCAGCACTGATGTGGGAATGCACATAATCCAGAGGAAAGTAGACATTTATATCAAGCCAAAAAAAAAAAAGGAAAAGAAAATTGCAAATACAAAGAGAAGTAATGATACTTTAATACTGGGCTGCTAACTCAGGTAACATTTGATAATGATATGTTTAGAATAGTGGCTTTGTGTGTAAATGTTTAAATATGCACAGAGGGACTAATAAATCTTATTGTAGCTTGAGGAGGGAAAAGAGGGTGATAATATCATGCAAAAGTAAGTAGAAGGGAACATAGTTCAAGTTAATATTTTAGGATTATAAGTAAATGTACTACTGTGAAATATGTTTCATGCAGTGTGTTTAACTCATAGAAGAAGTCTACATTAAACAATATGTTCATTTAATGCTGAACAAATGTTTTACAAAAGTTGTGATGTGAACATTTGCACACAAAATTTCTGATTGCTTATCTGACAGCCAGTTGCAGCTAATCTTTATTCCATAATCCAAGAGCATGTAAACCAACAGTTTGCCTATAAGGTTTCTTTTGGCTTTAGCAAATCCAATAATAGGAGGTTAGGACTTCTGACCTTGCAGAAATGATAAAGACATTTGCTAATGCTGTAGCAGTACTTATCCCATTGAGGCCACATTTAACATTGTTTTATACATTTTTCTGAATGAAATATTGTTTATAGAGGCGTTATAGAACATCTTTAACAGCACAGTCATTCATCATTGTGTTTCTGTGATAGTACAATATGGTTTAAGTGTCTGCCCCCAAATGTGGCTTTTAGAACATAATGGGTTTTAACTGGGTAAGACATGTTGACAACACGGCAAGGTAAAAAAAACTAGACTGAGCTTATTTGGAGAAACCATTGGTCTAAAGCATTCTCTCTTCTTTTTCTCCATACATACTGAAAAGCAAAACGGTATAAAGTATGAAACAATTGAATATCAACAAACATGAAGTACCCTGGTGCTGAGCAGTTGGTGGCTCTGAAGTCCAGAAGTATATTTTTCCTGAAGCAGAAGCAGCTAGTCACAGATGCCAAGGCTACTTATGGAATGGTCTTGAATGGAGGGGAACCAAAAAAGCTGTGAGGAGATATCTACTGCCTATGTTTAATCAGAAGTTGTCAGGTTGGATAGGATTCATTGCTCTTTGACAGAAAGCACCGTTATGAAGATAGACAGTCACTTGCTTTCTAAGTGAAACCATCATTTAGCCTCAATTCACAAAGAAAATGTTATCCACCATGGAGTGCAGCAGAGCAGAAAAAGGCTCTGTGGGAATGGTATGGTGCGCATAAGGTTGTGCTGTGATCTTTTGCTGAATTACCACATATTAGGTTTGTGTAGATTTAAAGATATTATAATAAAGTTGTAATTAATTATAATTTACAAAGATAAAGTGTAACTTTGAATAAAAGATACAGTGTAAACTTTAACTTTGTAAATTAGTATTAATTAATGAGAAAGGCAACCTAGCTAAGATCCTTGTCAGGTAGTAAAGTTTGGTCAATGGCTTGATTTAAAATTGTGATAAGATTTACTGAATTTGGAAAGGCAGGCCAGGTTATTAGACATGACAATAGACAAACAGTACTGGAAAAGTCTCATTCAGTTATAGTGGTAGTGATGTCTGATCATATTAATGTATAATAAATAATAATAATAATAATAATAATAATAATAATAATAATAATAATAATAATAATAATAAATAAATAAATAAATTATACATTTATAATAAATTTTGAATTTTTCATAATACGCTCTCACTACTTACTAACTCCCAAAATCATTATCCCGGTCTTAACATTTGCTACACATGCTAAACTATCAGGCATCAGATGTGCAGAAAATGTGACATTCACAATGGTTAATGTTCACTCTAGGGATAAATTCATTGACCTCCATGACTAACTACAAATGATGGACTCTGCCTAATTCTTAACTCAATCATCTGTTGGTGATGGAAATTGCATTATGGATCATTCTAAAAAGACAGCCTGCCCCAGCCTTGAACATGAATTTCAACAGGGATTCCAATATGCTAAAGAGGAGAGTGTCAGTAAGGTTAATATACATGATAAAGAAGCACTGTTTTACATGATTGTAATTCCTGCCTGTGCAGTGACAATCTGCAATAAAAGTGCAAAGAAATCTATTAGTTTAATTAAATCTTGTGATGTATAATGACTTCATTTTTAAGAGTAGTTTGACTTGCAACTTGTGTACCTCCCCATCATGAAGACTAGCATAATAATATTCACAAACACACACACTATCTGACTATCATTATCCGACCGAATAATGTTTTACAGTGTATTTGTCTTCTCAGACCCATATTACCCACAGCACTTTCCTTTACATTGTTATAGGTATGTTTTCTGGGTTATGTCTGTATCTACAGTATCTCACAAAAGTGAGTATACCCCTCACATGTTGGAAAACCTCAGCTTCTTTAGCAAGGCAGTGTTTGTCTCGGAGGTGTGTTTGGGGTTGTTATTATGTTGGAATACTGCCCTGCTGCCCAGTCTGTGAAGGTAGGGGATCATGCTCTGCTTCAGTATGTCACAGTGCATGTTGGCATTCATGGTTCTCTCAATGAACTGTAGCTCCCGTCAGCCATCAGCACTTATGCAGCCCCAGACTATGACACTCCCACCAACATTCTTGACTCTAGGCAAGACACACTTGTCTTTGTACTCCACACCTGGTTGCCACCACACACAATTGACACCATCTGAGCCAAATAAGTTTATCTTGATCTCTAGTTCCACTAATCCATGTCTGTAGTCTGCTTGTCTTCAGCAAACTGTTTACAGGCTTTCTTGTGTATCATCTTTAGAACAGGCTTCCTTCTAGAATAACAGCCATGCAGACCAATTTGAAGCAGTGTGTGGCGTATGGTCTGAGCACTGACAGGCTAACCCCCCACCCCTTCATTGTCTGCAGCAATGCTGCCAGCATCCATATGTCTATTTCCCAAACACAACCTCTGGATATGACGCTGACCAGTATGAGAGAGTGAGAGCAATAACACCAAATTTAACACACCTGTTCCCCATTCACACCTGAGACCTTGTAACATTAACGAGTCACTAGGGGTGTACTCACATTTGTGGCCAGCGGTTTAGTTATTTTGAGGAGACAGCAAATTTACACTGTTATGCAAGCTGAACACTCACTACTTTACATTGTAGTAAAGTGTCATTTCTTCAGTGTTATCACATGAAAAGATATAATAAAATATTCACAAAAATGTGAGGGATGTACTCACTTCTGTGAGACACTGTATATCTCCAGATTTGGCCTTCTGATAACAAACCAGTCGGTCAGTGTGTTAGGGTATTCTATCTAGCACACCCTTAAAATCCATACCAATTAGTTTTTTATTAAAGATAAAGCCTTTTTTCCTGGATGCTCCATTATCTCCTCAGGGCCTTTTCAGCAATGCAGTCAATACTGTTGGTGACATACTGTATACCAGGAGGTTTAAAGACAGTCTACAGAATTCTGAGAGCTAATCCCTTACTGCATCCATGATGCAGGGCCCTCCACCAGTCACCACCTTCCCCAGCCAAATGACGAGTCATTTGGCAACATTATTCTGCTAAATGTTTCCCAGCTGGTACTCTTTTGATACCCAAGAAAAACCTCCGAGAAGTTGGCACCCCATAAAAAGAAATAATCACCAAAACTATGCCATTCGTTTGTGCTACGTTTGTGCTGATTTGTGCCGCAAAAACGAACGTTTGTACTGGTTTGGTGTTTGAAATATTAAACATTATATTTTTGACCGTGTGACGTCAGTTTCCAACCCACATCGCCCAAATCGCTCAAAACCGGCTTAGTTCGTTTGTGCTCGATTTGTGCCCATTTCTGCCTTTAAAACAAACACTGTATCTGTTTTCCTTCCTGAGATATAACCAAAATATTTACGGGAACTGTGACGTCACTCTCCAGCCAAGTTCGTCTAAATCACACAAAACTGGTGTCATTCGTTTGTGCTCGATTTGTGCCGGTTTGTGCCGTTGAAATGAACATCAAGTATATTTCCCCTTCTTAGAAATAACAAAAACAATTTGGAGCTGTGACGTCACTCTCCACCCTGTGCCGTCCAAATCTCTCCAAACCGGTGGCGTTCGTTTGTGCTCGATTTGTACCCTTTTGTGCCCGTTTGTGCCGTTAAAATAAACATTGTATCTAATTTGCTTCCTTAAAAATAGCAAACAGAATAAAATAGCGGGTCTAAGGTGAGTAGACATCAGTAGCATACACCAGAGACATCCATTTATGTGTCAGAATACACGGGACACAGTTCAAATAAACTGTTTAAAAGTTACAATGGTTAAGTGGCTTAATTTTTTAAAGAGACAAGTATAATTAAACAAGCAAGGCTCTATTAATAGCCAACACATATTTTATGGTGTTGAATGATGGATGTAGAATGATGGTTTTTGAAAGATATATATATATATATATATATATATATATATATATATATATATATATATATATATATATATATATATATATAATCCATATGTCTCAATTAAGAAGTAGTTGTTTGTTTGTTTTTTTAGTAAAGCGGTAATGTGAAGAGATATTACCCAGCATCAGCATTGCTATGCAACCTTTAAAGCAACTATGTTCACGAAGGTAAATGTAGTTCCTGCACTTTCCAAAAATAAATCTTGCAATGTTTTCGACTACATTATATACCTTACAGTGTTTATCGAAATTAGTATAAGTGCACGTGTTCCAGACCATCTTGTTTTTGCCACCGTAATTAGGATTTTGTTTTGGGGTAAATAAAAAGCTTCAGCTTCTACACGACGAATCTGCTGATCACTGGGAATCAGAATGTTTGCATACGTGAGGTACCTGGATGACGGCTGCACGGCAGTTGTTTCAACTAGTGAAATTAAGGACTTTAACTACGACATGTTTGACCAAACTCAGGTTTATTGGGTACGATGGAAGCAAGAATTCTTCAGGGCACAAATACTGATGCTTAAAGGTATGTAACTTAAGCAGTAGCTGTTTTATCGTAACTCGTTCACTGCACAATATAAACAAATGAGTGATATATAGTTTTGTTTCTTATTTTGTTTCCATAATTTTTCAGAAAATAAAGAACACATAGAGCAGGAGTTGTCTAAAGGAAAACGACTCTGTTACAATATGTTATGTAAGGTCTGAAAGATGTGACATACCATGTAGTATAAGGACTGCAAGTTGTGTATGTGACGTCATTAGAATGCGCCAACACGGGAAGTGAAGTAAAGAAAGCACAGAAGAAATATGCATGTGAGACTCTTTTATTTAAAGGTGAATATATAATTAATAGAGTGAACTGCGCATAAAACATGGTGGCAGCGGTAAACTAACGGAGGAAAGAGAGACTGAGTCAAGTTACCACGGGGAAAGCAATTGAGTGCCAAACATGGAGGGTGCATTCGGATTGAAGCCGCCAGCAAATTTTGACTGGAATACAACGTGCATACCCAAAGCTTGGAAAGCATGGGAAGAGGAGTTTTCCTTGTACTTGGATTTATCGCTTGCAGATGCGGATGACAAAACAAAGGTTAAAGTTTTCCAATATCTAATCGGAGAAACAGGGAGAGAACTGAGTAAGACGCTATGTGCTGCTCACCCAGCTGATAGAGAACCGACGTTGGAATGGCTATTAACCGCGTTCAGAAACCACTGCAATCC
Organism: Tachysurus vachellii; assembly: GCF_030014155.1. Taxonomy (NCBI): domain Eukaryota; kingdom Metazoa; phylum Chordata; class Actinopteri; order Siluriformes; family Bagridae; genus Tachysurus; species Tachysurus vachellii. The sequence goes on along the minus strand of NC_083468.1, from coordinate 14,017,433 downwards.
GGCACCGAATGAGACGGTGGAAAGGTACAAATTTTTCTCCAGAAATCAGAATTCAAGCGAAATGATTGATAAATACATTACGGATTTGAAAGTGCTGGCAGACACGTGTAATTTCGGGTCAGCTAGAGACTCTTTGATTAGAGACAGAATTGTATGTGGCATACTAAATTCACATGTGAGAGAACGTCTATTAAGAGAGTCGGACCTGACACTTGAGAAATGCGTGAGGATATATAGAGCATCAGAACTGTCAAAAGAGAATATGATGACAATCGAGGGACAGAAAGCTGAAGAAGTGCATGCAGTACAGAGAGTCAAACAAACTCCTGGGACTATGTGTAAATTCTGTGGAAAACAGCATGAGTGTAAAAAACTAAGCTGCCCAGCTTATGGAAAACAGTGCAGAAAATGTGGCAAGATGAACCATTTTGCAACCAAATGCAAAACAAAAGTGACTAAGAGAAAAGGAATACACAGTGTAGCAGAAATGGAAGAGGAACTGTTTCAGGAAATCCTCAGCCTCAGTTCACACAAGAGGGAGGACAAGCGGGAGAAACAACTGTTTGCAACCATGCTGAGAGGAGAAAGACCAATAAGATTTCAACTAGACTGTGGAGCCAGTTGTAACGTAATTCCCATTCGGCTGTTACACCCGGATACAGTGATGGAAAAGACTGAACAGATCCTGGTCATGTACAATAAGAGCACCCTAAAACCTGTAGGAAAATGCAGAATAAATATAAGAAACCCCAGAAACAGAAAACTCTAACGGCTGGAATTTATAGTAGTGCAGGGAAGCTCGTCAATGCCCCTGCTAGGAAACAAGGCTGTGCAAGCAATGGATCTGGTAAGAATACAGCATGAAAATATCATGGCGATTGATGATATTGTTACAACAGTGAGTCGCAAAGGAAAGGATCAGTGGGACAAGAGTGACATGTATAGAGAGTATGCTGATGTGACCATCATATGTGAAGGGACTCCAGAGACTATTACTGTAGGTATGGTGAACTATTTGTCAAAATTTTGCCCACACTTATCAGACAGCTGCGACACTTTGAGACAACTGACACATAAAGACACTGTTTGGGAGTGGACTGATGTACAGGAAGTAGCATTCAACAAATTGAAACAAATTATTGCCTCAGCACCTGTTTTGAAGTACTACAACCCAGATGACAACCTTGTTCTTCAGTGTGACTCCTCGGAGTCAGGACTGGGTGCTGCACTTTTGCAGGCAGGACAACCAGTTGCTTATAGCAGCAGGGCCCTTACACTGACAGAAAAAGGATATGCTCAAATAGAAAAAGAATGCCTGGCAATCCTTTTTGGAATGGAGAAATTCCACCAGTATACCTACGGCAGGAAAGTAGAAGTGGATTCAGACCACAAACCCCTAGAGACAATTGTAAGAAAGCCATTGCCCAATGCACCTAAGAGATTGCAGAGAATGCTTTTGAGACTACAGCGATATGACATTACTGTCGTCTATGTACCTGGATGACTAATGCATTTGGCAGACACTCTCAGCAGAGCGTACCTACCAGAGTGTGCTGCAGAGGGATCAGTAGAGACAGAAATTGAGACAATCAACATGTCCATATCAGAAGGGATTCTAGAAAAGGTACAGAGAGAAACTGCTAAGGATGAGACATTTCAGTTGTTGCAGAAAGTGATAGTCCAGGGATGGCCAGAGGAGAAAACTCAGCTGGAAGAAGAGGCAAGACAATTCTTTTCTGTAAGAGAAGAGCTCAGTGTGCAAGATGGAGTGATTTTTAGAGGAGAGAGAGCTCTAATACCAGCAAAGCTGAGGACCGAGATTGTGGAGAGAATTCATGCACATCACAATTCACAATTCACAATTCACACACATCTGCTGCTTGCGCAGAGCAAGAGACTGTGTATACTGGCCTGGGATGAGTCCTGCTATCAGAGAATACATTGAGAACTGTGCTGTTTGTAGGACTATGGATGTATGACAGCAGAAAGAGACTATGTGTGCAAATGACATTCCTATGAGGCCTTGGGCGAAAGTGGGAACAGATTTATTCTCATTTAACAACAGGGCATATCTCATCACAGTTGACTATTTCTCAAACTTCTGGGAAATTGATTATCTCCAAGATACCAGCTCAGGAGCAGTGATACACAAGTTAAAGGCCCATTTTGCACGACATGACATCCCAGACACGGTAATCTCTGATAACGGGCCACAGTACGGCTCTCAGGAATTCAGACAGTTCAGCACTGCTTGGGAATTTACACATGTGACGTCATCTCCGGCATATCCGCAAAGCAACGGCAAAGCCGAGTCTGCAGTAAAGATGGCCAAACAGCTCATGGGAAAGGCAAAGAGAGCAAAGATTGACCCATACCTGGCTATTCTAGAACACAGGAACACCCCATCTCAGGGATTCAATGCCAGTCCTGCCCAAAGACTCATGAGCAGGAGAACTAAAACATTATTGCCAACACATAAAAGTCTTCTGAAGCCAGATGTTGTAAACACGGAGCAGGCTGTGAAAAACAACCAATGCAAACAGGCCTTTTACTACAATAGAGGAGCGAAAGATCTTAGACCTCTGCATGAAGGTGAACAAGTAAGAGTTCAGTTGGACACGAAACACAGAGCACATTGGTTGCCGGCAAAGGTTGAAAGAATGGCCAACAACAGATCATACACGGTGAAGCTGGAAAATGAGAAATCGGAAACATCTCAGGACTGTGCCTGGAGGACTGCAGAGAGCTGTCTCAACAAACACAAGTGTCAAATTTGATCAGACTAATTGGAAGATTCTTACCGATAAGGGACATTCAAAAGCAGTACCAGAGTCAAGCACAACACACACAAACCCTTCAGATACTAGCAAGAGAGTCGTGACAACTAGAAGTGGCAGAATGGTCATGAGACCGTCACACTTGAAAAACTTTGTTTAAATGTGTTTTATTGTTCTTAAGACACAAACATAATTTGAATTTTGCAGTTGTTGAATTGTTAGGCTTCTGTTTTATTAAAAAAAAAAAAAAAAAAAAAAAAAGAAAGATGTTACAATATGTTCTGTAAGGTCTGCAAGATGTGACATACCATGTAGTATAAGGACTGCAAGTTGTGTATGTGACGTCATTAGAATGCGCCAACACGGGAAGTGAAGTAAAGAAAGTACAGAAGAAATATGCGTGTGAGACTCTTTTATTTAAGGGTGAATATATAATTAATAGAGTGAACTGCGCATAAAACAGACTCCGGGTAGCAACTCTTAAAAAAACATGGTCATTGCCGCTACATACTACTTGTTACTCGCTAAAAGAGAGAGCGGAAGCTAAGACCAAAATGTGTGTTGTAAAGGTTATATTGTATAACGTTATTTGTGCATGTGTGTATATTATAGTGTGATGGCAAATGTCATTGTCCAATAAATATTTTAAACAAACCTATACACAAACTATACACACACATACATATACAGGGAGTGCAGAATTATTAGGGAAGTTGTATTTTTGAGGATTAATTTTATTATTGAACAACAACCATGGAAGTAGTTTTTAGTTTGTTTGTAGTTTTAGCTATTTTAGGAGGATATCTGTGTGTGCAGGTGACTATTACTGTGCATAATTATTAGGCAACTTAACAAAAAACAAATATATACCCATTTCAATTATTTATTTTCACCAGTGAAACCAATATTACATCTCAACATTCACTAATATACATTTCTGACATTCAAAAACAAAACAAAAACAAATCAGTGACCAATATAGCCACCTTTCTTTGCAAGGACACTCAAAAGCCTGCCATCCATGGATTCTGTCAGTGTTTTGATCTGTTCACCGTCAACATTGCGTGCAGCAGCAACCACAGCCTCCCAGACACTCTTCAGAGAGGTGTACTGTTTTCCCTCCTTGTAAATCTCACATTTGATGATGGACCACAGGTTCTCTATGGGGTTCAGATCAGGTGAACAAGGAGGCCATGTCATTAGTTTTTCTTCTTTTAGACCCTTTCTTGCCAGCCATGCTGTGGAGTACTTGGACGCGTGTGATGGAGCATTGTCCTGCATGAAAATCATGTTTTTCTTGAAGGATGCAGACTTCTTCCTGTACCACTGCTTGAAGAAGGTGTCTTCCAGAAACTGGCAGTAGGACTGGGAGTTGAGCTTGACCCCATCCTCAACCCGAAAAGGCCCCACAAGCTCATCTTTGATGATACCAGCCCAAACCAGTACTCCACCTCCACCTTGCTGGCGTCTCAGTCGGACTGGAGCTCTCTGCCCTTTACCGATCCAGCCACGAGCCCATCCATCTGGCCCATCAAGACTCACTCTCATTTCATCAGTCCATAAAACCTTAGAAAAATCAGTCTTCAGATATTTCTTGGCCCAGTCTTGACGTTTCAGCTTGTGTGTCTTGTTCAGTGGTGGTCATTTTTCAGCCTTTCTTACCTTGGCCATGTCTCTGAGTATTGCACACCTTGTGCTTTTGGGCACTCCAGTGATGTTGCAGCTCTGAAATATGGCAAAACTGGTGGCAAGTGGCATCTTGGCAGCTGCACGCTTGACTTTTCTCAGTTCATGGGCAGTTATTTTGCGCCTTGGTTTTTCCACACGCTTCTTGCGACCCTGTTGACTATTTTGAATGAAACGCTTGATTGTTCGATGATCACGCTTCAGAAGCTTGGCAATTTTAAGAGTGCTGCATCCCTCTGCAAGATATCTCACTATTTTTGACTTTTCGGAGCCTGTCAAGTCCTTCTTTTGACCCATTTTGCCAAAGGAAAGGAAGTTGCCTAATAATTATGCACACCTGATATAGGGTGTAGATGTCATTAGACCACACCCCTTCTCATTACAGAGATGCACATCACCTAATATGCTTAATTGGTTGTAGGCTTTCGAGCCTATACAGCTTGGAGTAAGACAACATGCATAAAGAGGATGATGTGGTCAAAATACTCATTTGCCTAATAATTCTGCACTCCCTGTACATGTGTGTGTGTATGTATATATGTGTGTATATATATATATATATATATATATATATATATATATATATATATATATATATATATATAAAGCCATATAAATATCCAGAATATAGGAATATCCAGAATGTTTTTCTTTATTAAAAAGAGAATTACAATTCTCTAGAAAATTGTCTTGGTCTTTATTTAACTATGAATGTATAGTTATATGTAATATGTAACAAACATGTGATATGTAACAAATGGGTTTTGTTGTGATCTTGCTGGGATTATACTAGCATCCAAAAGACAACATATGTTGACCAGCACACCAGCATCCCAGGCTCGTCGGCCTGCAACCAGCACCTAATGCTGGACTAGCATACCACCATCCCAGGCTGGTCGGCCAGCACACCAGCAACCAGCACCTAATGCTGGACCAGCATACCACCATCCCAGGCTGGTCGGCCAGCACACCAGCAACCAGCACCTAATGGTGGACCAGCATACCACCATCCCAAGCTGGTCCCAGCATGCAAAACATACCTTATGCTGGTGACCTGCTGGTTTATTTAGCAGGGTCCAAGTACTGAAATAAGTGAACTTTTCCACGACTTCCAGATTTATTAAGATGCACCTGTGCACATTCAATAGTAAAATTAGTAAAATTCTTATGTGGAAAAGACTCTGGTTTGATATCTTATCTTCCATTCTCCGGGCATGGTCTCATCAAAAAACACTTTGTTGGGTGGTTCTCTCAAAGCAAGTGTTTTTGCTTCTTTACGCTCTTGGCATATGGGAGGCCCCCATCTCTCACATAGACTGCTTGAAAATAAAGGCTGCCTTTGACTCGGACTCTGAAGGGCCACTCTATATAAGTGCAGAGGTTTCAAACTATATTGCTGATTCAAAGACATAGGGCCATGTACCCTTCATGTTGCGGCTCTTCTTGGTTGCCCAGCCCATGGTCTTTGGGAAAGTGCAACTTTTGTACTGACCCTGCTATTCTGTACTTGACAGGCTAGAAAATAATGTTGGTGTTAAGGGGAGTAGCTGAAACCGGGAGAATCAGCAGCAGTGGGGTCATGGCAGCTGAACCCATCAAAGGGCACACATGCACAGTGGACATTCCATGGATGCAGTGGAGTCTGAGGGCCTCGATTAATGGATGTGGAAATTTTGGAAACTGGATCAGTTTGTGTAGAAACATCACAGGTGAGAGCCCAGTGAGAAATAGTCACAGGTGTAGAGGATTAGTTGGAGGGTTCAGTTCTGTAAAGATTGCAGCCATTGCTGATCGCTGGAAGCTGGAATAATGGCAAAGGTGCTGAGAATGTAAGGAGGATCTGGCAGACATTGAATCTAGGCCAAGAAAAAGGGAAGAAGGCACTAAGTTGGAATTTACAGTACAAATTTGATGTGCAGTAGATTTGATAACAAACAAACTAGACACTAGACACAGACACAACCAGAACACTAAAAGCAATAAAAAAAACTAGGATACGACCACACACAAACACATTGAGGTATTAAAAACTGTAGTTATGCATGACTGCACACATTAAAGTATTAATATCTGTAGGAATGCATGAGACCTCACATACTAAATTACTAAAGAAAACATTTTAGGAATAAATTTAGCATGAAAATAGAAGCAGATAGCAGAGAACTAGTAATATGTAATGTAACAAGTAAATGTAATATCTTACCTTATATAGGAAAAACAAAATAAGGAGAGTGAAGAAAAATGATCCACGGAGACCTTGTTGCCCAAAATCTCACACAGATGGTCTCTGAATTAAGCACTATTCGGACGGGACTAGTTTTACAGGGGGTCGTTAGAGAAATTTCAGTTTCACAGATGTACTTTGTGATTTTAATCCCGTCCGAATCTGCCATGTCTGTTTTTTTTTTCTCACACGACCTGTGTAAAAATTCCAGAGCAAATTACCTACTGTTTTTCAGCAAAATCGGCGCTCCTCTGAGAAATCTAATCCCGTCCGAATGCGAATGTCTGTGATTGCCGAAAATGTTTTTTCCAAAACGCGTTTTCTTGTCTGTTTTGGTCAACGTGAACTACCGTATTAACCCTAGCGCACAAGTTTATTGATCGGTCATATGACCATACGCAATCCACGCATCCTGGACATGTGGTCTTGTGCAACGCCCACATGTAAAACACAGACACTCCTACCTCCGTAATAAACACAGAGATTAGTCCCGTCCGAATACATACATGAAATGACAGACGTCGGCTGAAAAAAATTCTAACTCAAATGTCATTTGGAAAACTAGTCCCGTCCGAATAGTGCTTTAGTAGTAGTCTTTTTTTAATATAAACTCAGAAATAAGGTCACAAATATTGGGAAATCAGAAAACCATAAAAGGAATAAGGAAGTAGGTGGTACCAGCTGGACATCTGGTAATAATGTGATATGGGACAAGCTATGTAAAATAGATAGGAGGAGACTGTCAGGACTCAGCCCGGACTTTGGCCATGTGCATTTGTTATGTTTGTGTCACGTGTCTGCCCCGCCCTTGTCTCTTCCTCCCTGCCTCTGCACACCTGTTCCTCATGTGTCTAATCGTGATTAGTATTTAGTCGAGCCGCGTTGCCTTAAGCAGCGCGGAATTCTCTGTTGTCTGTTGTTGTCGTCTTGAGTCTGTGTTCCTGTTCTGTGTTCTGTTTTAGTTAATAAATCCTGTTTATTTTAGCTGTCCTGCATTTGGGTCTGTTTTTATCCCCCTGTCTGTGACAGAAGGATTACGCCACAGTTAAGACCCAGCTGGATAGCTTCAGCCTGGACCAGCCTATTGTGGGAGCTTTTTTTTTTCTTGCCGGACTTTTTTTTCTGTCCTGGATTTTGTGGTTTTGATGACATCGGCCCGCATTTTTCCGGTGAGGGACGCCGCTCCGCTTCCGGTTCTCCGCAGGGGGCGCCGCCTCACTTCCTGTTTGCGTACCATGTCGCCAGCCTGAGTTTTGTTTTTGTTTTATATTATTGGTGATCTGTGATATCGCCCCGCCCCGTCCGGTGGGGGGCGTCGCTTCACTTCCGGTCTCCGTGGAGGATGCCGCCCCACTTCCTGTCCGCAGGGGGTGTTGCAGGCCGATGTTTTGCCCCATTGGTTTTTTGTTGATTTTTGTTCTGTGGAGGAGGATTTTTTTTCCCCGTCCTCCCTCCCCTTTACGGGGAGTGGGTCTGGTCGTGGTGTGTCGGGGGTTGCGTTCGGCCCTTCTGCTCGGCTGTGGACGTCGCTCCATGAGCATTTGTTATGTTTGTGTCAGGTGTCTGCCCCGCCCTTGTCTCTTCCTCCCCGCCTCTGCACACCTGTTGCCTTAAGCAGCGCAGAATCCTCGATTATCTGTTGTTGTCGTCTTGTCTTGAGTCTGTGTTCCTGTTCTGTGTTTTGTTTTAGTTAATAAATCCTGTTTATTTTAGCTGTCCTGCATTTGGGTCAGTTTTTATCCCCCCCATCACTGACAGAGACTAAATCTTAAACTTGAAAAATAATGAAAAATCAGCTAGAGCATGCAAATTAAGAAAAGGAGGTGCCCAAAGGCACCTGAGCATATAGAGACAGCCTGACTGGGACCTTGTGAGCACTCGACTGCACCATGCCTGGAAGTTTGGATTGTTTTGCTGACTTTATCTGCTGAAGACATTTTCTGAAATGTCTATATTTTCTTTAAAGCTGGGACTTTGGTGATCTCATCCAGGCTTGTGAAGTCTATTTTCTTTGATTATTTTTATTTGGCTGTTTAACTAAAGAACTATTGTTAATTGACTGGAAGCCCAATTCACCCAATATCACCTCAAAGAAGGGCTTTGAGTTCCAACACAGTATAGGGTCCTTATGTATAAGGTTGCTGAATCATTCAGCATGCACATGGGGGCATTGGGCACTGTTTCCAGTTAACAGTGTCAGGTTCAGACAAGGGTAAGCAGCTCAGGGCATGAATTATTGTCTATGTGTATGCCAGATCTATAGCACAGTTCATTGTCTTAAGCACCGTGGATCAAACTCCAACCTATAATCTGTGGTGACAGGATGGCAGGCATAGGATTACAGTGGTGTAAGAGGTAACCTCTGAGATACTGGTCGAATTTTCTAATAGCAAAAAGAAATATAAAAGCTTGAATCTCAATTTGAGCATAATTCTGATCAGTGTGGGGTCATTATTCTATAAAGTAAAACAAATAGGCCTCTCCTGGCCATCACACTCCATGTGGAACAATAAAAACCTAAGGCCATAATTTGTGGCATCACAAACCATTACATTTACATTTATGGCATTTGAGACATGTCCTTGTAAAGAATAGGGTACAAAAGTGCTTTGAAATCTCCAATAATAAATAATCTCCAACACTGGTTCACTAAGTTACAGAATTAGGATTCCATCAATCTAAAACTCTGAAATCTCTTTTTTAATTCAAAAGATAATTGTCAAACAAACAGGGAAAATCAGTGCTAGTTTAAGTGTTTCAGGAAGTGGTAGCTCTTCGCTATTGTTTGAAGATTTCCACGAAGCCACTGACTAATGTCTAATGGATCCAAGTAAGTGTCTTTAGAATTGGAACCCTTGCTCTCTTGAAGGTAGTTGGTACATGGATCCATTGATGATTGAGGTCTTGCAAGATGGTCTGGAGAATGGTGAAATGGATTGGATACAGTGGGCAGGTGGTAGGATTGCAGGGCTGGATGATTTGTAGAATCTCTTCTGCTGCTACAGTTGAAAAATGTTACAATGAAGGAGTAGGGGAATCCTGGCTGTGTAATGTAGCCAGGAGTTAGTAGAGTAGTTGGGCAGAAGTGAAAGTCAGGCAGATTCTCTCAATCTTCTCATTGTTAAAGGAGACAAAGTCTACACCTGTACACATGTACTGTATTGTGCTCTATCATGGTTTTCCCCAATATCAGGATGTCATCTAGGCATGATTCATTATGACTCTTGGAATTCCTGTGAACAGTGTGTCCATAAATCTTTGAAATTAGAAATCTATTAAGATTTAAATTAAGAAATTAAATCTTAAACCCATGAGCGTAAAAGACTCAATGGTGTGTGTTAATACTGTAGTCAGTAAGTTTGCTGCTTTATCATCTAATAGGAGCTGCTGCTAAGCTTGTGAAAACTACTCTCCCATCTAGCTTTGAGAAAAGGTCAGACTCTTTGGGTATAGGGTACACATCAGGCTTAACCTGAAGGCTTTAGGAAGGTATGCCCACATTTTTTGTGTTCTATTCTACTCTGATATTGGCTATGTCTATGTTGATACTATGCCCACTCTTTGTTAAGTATATATGTGCAATGTATAACTGACATCGAACACAGTTAATTTTATCTAAAAGATTTTCTTTGTTGTTATGATGTTTTTGTTTGAATATTTTTACTATAGAATCTGATTGAAAGGCAAGAGACTTTTATTATGAAAATTGTGACAGATAGTGATGCATGAAGAAGATGGCCTACATGCACATGCTGTGACAGAAAAAGTTTTCGCTTTTCAAGCTTATGTTTTAAGTTAAATTAATTGGAATAATAAAAAGAAATTTATTGCTGCCTTTCAGAAGTGTTAGTAAAGTGAGCTGTGTAACTAACACTGCTGACAAGCAGCAATTAATTCATTTTCCTTTGCTCATGAAGAAAGATTCCTTTAAATGTACATTTATGGAATTTGGCAGATGTCCTTATCCAGAGCATCAAATAAAAATGCAAACATTAACTATTAGTTAATGAATACATCAGTGTTAGTTAACTAGATCACAGACTAAGGATGGAATTAAAAAATACAATAAAACAAGCAGTGCTAGTTTAGGTGCTTCAGAAAGAGTTAGGTCTTTAGCCATCAAATTCAAATTCAATTTATTTGCATAGCAATTTTGAAAAAAAGAAAATCCCATTGTCTCAAGCAGCTTTACAGAAGTATAGAGGAGAGAAAAAAAGAATAAAAATAAATGAATGAATACATAAAAATTAAAGTTTTAAATGAATTTAAAAATATTAATTTTAAATTTTAAAAACTATATATCTATCCCTCACCCTTCCCAGGCTTAGAAGGGAACCCATCCTCCTTTGGGTGACACTGGACAGTAAATAAAGTAAATCTAAACTAGATTTGTAAAGTTCTTCGAGACAAACTTTGATGTTGGCTTTGACGGTGCAAGTATTCGCAAAGGCCGGTGCTTTTATATAATAAGCGAAAATCAAAAAGTTAGCACAACATGGACGTGTCATATATCAAAACACTCAGCCCGATGAGGGGAACTGCCTCACACATTTTTTGTTCACGTCACGTGACGTCACGTGTAGCCCCGCCCCCAAAATAAGCTAAATCAAAAAGTTAGCACAACATGGACATGTCATATATCAAAACACTCAGCACGATGAGGGGAACTTGCCACGTGCAAGCACCATTCACATTTTCTTCAGGAAATGTACCGTTCTAGTTATTAATGGTGCATCAAAAAAATAAAAAGCATCATTATTGTTATTCTGCATCTTCTTCTTCTTCTTTCGGCTTTTCCCTTCAGGGGTTGCCACAGCGAATCATCTCTCTCCACCTAACCCTATCTTCTGCATCCTCAACACTTGCACCCACTAGCTTCAAATCCTCATTAATTACATCCATATACCTCCTCTTTGGTCTTCCTCTTTGCCTCCTGCCTGGCAGCTCCATGTCCAACATTCTCCTACCAATATACTCACTCTCCCTCCTCTGAACATGTCCAAACCATCTTAATCTCGCCTCCCTAACTTTGTCCCCCAAACGTCCAACATGGACTGTCCCTCTGATGTACTCGTTCCTAATCCTGTCCAATCTTGTCACACCCAAAGAGAACCTCAACATCTTCAGTTCGGCTACCTCAAGCTCTGACTCCTGTCTCTTCTTCAGTGACACTGTCTCTAAACCATACAGCACGGCCAGTCTCACCACTGTCCTGTACACCTTCCCCTTGATTCTTGCTGATATTTTCCTATCACACAGAACTCCTGACACCTTTCTCCACCCACGCCAACCTGCCTGCACTCGCTTCTTTACTTCTTTCCCACTCTCTCCATTACTCTGGACTGTTGACCCCAAGTACTCAAACTCCTGTACCTTCTTCACCTCTTCACCCTGTAACCTTACTGTTCCACTTCCCTCCCTTTCATTCACACACATGTACTCAGTCTTACTACGACTGACTTTCATTCCTCTTCTCTCCAGCGCAAACCTCCACCTCTCCAGGTTTTCCTCCACCTGCTCCCTGCTCTCACTACAGATCACAATGTAATCTGCAAACATCATCGTCCAAGGAGACTCCTGTCTGACCTCCTCTGACAACTGGTCCAACACTATAGCAAACAGGAAGGGGCTCAGAGCCGATCCCTGATGCAGTCCCACCTCCACTGTGAACTCCTCTGTCTGACCTACAGCACACCTCACCACTGTCCTGATCCTCTCATACATGTCCTGCACCACTCTGACATACTTCTCTGCTACTCCTGACTTCCACAGCTAGTACCACAGCTCTTCTCTTGGCACCCTGTCATACGCTTTCTCTAAGTCTACAAACACACAGTGCAACTCCCTCTGACCATCCCTATACTTCTCCATCAACATTCTCAGAGCAAATATTGCATCTGTTGTGCTCTTTCTGGGCATGAAGCCATACTGCTGCTCACAAATTTCCACCACCTTCCTTAACCTAGCTTCCACTACTCTTTCCCACAACTTCATTGTATGGCTCATCAACTTTATCCCCCTATAGTTGCTGCAACTCTGCACGTCACCCTTATTCTTAAAGATCGGCACTAACACACTCCTTCTCCATTCCTCAGGCATCCTCTCACTTTCTAATACCCTGTTGAATAAACTAGTTAAAAATTCCACTGCTCCCTCTCCTAGACACTTCCAGAACTCTACCAGGATGTCGTCAGGACCAACTGCCTTTCCACTTTTCATCCTCTTCAAAGCCTTCCTGACTTCATCCTTTCTAATCTTATCTACTTCCTGTTCCACAGAGTTCACCCCTTCTACTCTTTTTTCCCTCTGATTTTCCTCATTCATCAGCTCCTCAAAGTATTCCTTCCATCTCCTCTGTACACTCTCCTCACTTGTGAGCACCCTTCCATCTCTATCCTTAATAATTCTAACTTGCTGCACATCCTTCCCATCTCGATCCCTCTGCCTAGCTAACCTGTACAAGTCCTTCTCTCCTTCTCTAGTGTCTAACCTAGTGTACAACTCATCATATGCCTTCTGCTTGGCCTTAGACACCTCCCTCTTCACTCTGCACTGTAACTCCTTGTATTCCTGTCTATTCTCTTCAGTCCTGTCCATATCCCACTTCTTCTTGGCTAATCTCTTCCTCTGGATACTATCCTGAACTTCCTCATTCCACCACCAAGTCTCCTTATCTTCTTTCCTCCTTCCAGATGACACACCCAGCACCTTTCTCCCTGTCTCCCTGATCACTTCTGCTGTAGTTTCCCAGTCATCCGGCAGCACTACCTGACCACCCAGAGCCTGCCTCAACTTCTGTCTAAATTCCTCACAACATTCCTCCTTTTTCAGCTTCCACCACTTAGTTTTCTTCTCTATCTTTGACCTCTTCCTCTTACAGACCATCAGAGTCATCCTACACACCACCATCCTATGCTGTCTGGCTACACTCTCTCCCACTACCACTTTACAGTCACTAATCTCTTTCAGATTGCCTCTTCTACAAAGGATGTAGTCTACCTGTGTTCTCCTACCTCCACTCTTGTAAGTCACTCTATGTTCCTCCCTCTTCTGAAAATAAGTGTTAACCACAGCCATGTCCATCCTCTTAGCAAAGTCTACTACCATCTGTCGTTCAAGGTTCCTTTCCTTAACTCCAAACTTGCCCATCACCTCCTCATCACCTGTGTTCCCCTCACCAACATGTCCATTAAAATCCGCTCCTATCACCACTCTCTCACCCGTGGGAATACTCTCAATCACCTCATCGAATTCACACCAGAATCTCTCTTTCTCCTCTAACTCACAACCTACCTGTGGGGCATAACCACTAACAACATTCAACATCACCCCTTCAATCTCTAACTTCAGACTCATCACCCTGTCTGACACTCTCTTCACCTCCAGAACATTCCTCACAAACTCCTCCTTCAGGACCACACCTACCCCATTTCTCTTACTATCCACACCATAATAAAACAGCTTGAATCCTGCTCCTGTACTACGAGCCTTGCTACCCTTCCACTTGGTCTCCTGTACACACAGTATATCCACCTTCCTTCTCTCCATCATATCAGCCAGCTCTCTACCTTTCCCTGTCATAGTACCAACATTCAGAGTCCCTATTCTCAGTCCTACACTCTTACCTTTCCTCTTCTCTCTCTGTCTGTGCACTCTCCTCCCTCCTCTACTTCTTCGACTATTGATTATTCTCAGTCCTACACTCTTACCTTTCCTCTTCTCTCTCTGTCTGTGCACTCTCCTCCCTCCTCTACTTCTTCGACTATTGATTATATAATACTTCGATTATTGTTATTCTGCATACTTATTATTATTATTCTTCCGGACACTTTTTCGGCGCGTAACTTGTCCCGCAGCTTTTGTCCTAGACCCATGAATGAGGTGTCAAATCGACCGGCTCGTTGAGGACAGCTGTGCTATAACTTTTATAAGCGATCGGAATTCTGGAATTCCCGGTATGGAAGCTCAAAGGGTTTTTTTTTTCCCATAGACTTGAATGGGGAATTCTTAAAATTCTTTTGTTCTCTCTGTAGATGTAAAGCACACTCTCAATACATGTAACTATCAACTCCACACTATCAATCCAATGTTTCCACAAGTATTGGCCCTCAGTCAATACACTTTTGTCCAAAAGTATTGGCACCCCACCGGGTATTCACGTGTAGCCCCGCCCCCAAAATACTGTTTTATGCAGTATAATAATAAGTAGAATTCCATAATGACTGCAGTTTTGACATGAAATGTCAAAACACTTAGTAGTCACTTTTGTCCAAAAGTATTGGCACCCCACCGGGTATTCACGTGACGTCACGTGTAGCCCCGCCCCCAAAATAAGCGAAATCAAAAAGTTAGCACAACATGACCAAAACACGCATGAGGCAGTTCCCCTCATCGGGCTGAGTGTTTTGATATATGACATGTCCATGTTGTGCAAAATTTTTGATTTCGCTTATTTTGGGGACGGTGCTACACGTGATGTCACGTGACATCACCAAAACACACGTGAGGCAATTCCCCTCATTAGGCTGAGTGTTTTGATATATGACACATCCAAGTTGTGCAAAATTTATGATTTCGCTTATTTTGGGGGCGGGGCTACACGTGACGTCACGTGAATACCCGGTGGGGTGCCAATACTTTTGGACAAAAGTGGCTACTAAGTGTTTTGACATTTCAAAAGTGACTACTAAGTGTTTTGAAATTTCATGTCAAAACTGCAGTCATTATGGAATTCTACTTAATATTATACTGCATAGAACAGTTTGTTGGGGGCGGGGCTACACATGACGTCACGTGAATACCCGGTGGGGTGCCAATACTTTTGGACAAAAGTGTATTGACTGGTGGCCAATACTTGTAGAAACATTGGATTGATAGTGTGGAGTTGATAGTTACATGTATTGAGAGTGTGCTTTACATCTACAGAGTACGGTGGCCGGGAAGTGCAAAACAAATGAACAAAACCCAAACCAAATTAACAAAACCGAAAACACATTAACAAAACCGAAAACACATTAACAAAACCCAAACCAAATTAACAAAACCCAAAACACATTAACAAAACCCAAACCAAATTAACAAAACCCAAAACACATTAACAAAACCCAAACCAAATGAACAAAACCCAAACCAAATTAACAAAACCGAAAACACATTAACAAAACCCAAACCAAATTAACAAAACCCAAACCAAATTAACAAAACCCAAACCAAATTAACAAAACCGAAAACACATTAACAAAACCCAAACCAAATTAACAAAACAGAAAACACATTAACAAGTCAGACAACCCGTAAGCGGTTGGTATAATTTGTTAATGGAAACTTACCATCATCGGACGAGACACCTTTCATTCACCTTTATATCTTTAATGACAGTCGTCCAATGATCGGTAAGTTTCCATTCACAAACTATACCTACCGCTTCCGGGTTGTCTGAATCGGTGCATGAAACACATTAACAAATCAGAAAACAAATGAACAAATCAGAAAACAAATGAACAAATCAGAAAACACAACGACATTTCAGACAACCCGGAAGCGGTTGGTATAATTTGTGATTGGACAAGACACCTGTCACTCAAAGTATACATGAAGTTCAACAGTCTGCCACAGGGAAAAGTTGGAATGGATGGATGGAATGGATTACTGTGGATTAATTCTGTTATTTTCTTGAACGGAGAACTTTATTTAAACGGAGAACTTTACACATTACACATAAGATTCCATACCTGTATATCTTGAGTGACAGGTGTCTTGTCCAATGATCGGTAAGTTTCCATTCAAAAAACGATACACTACCGTTTCTGGGTTGTCTGACTTGTCGTTGTGTTTTCGAATTTGTTAATGTGTTTTCTGATTTGTTAATTTGGTTTGGGTTTTGTTAATTTGGTCTGGGTTTTGTTAATTTGGTTTGGGTTTTGTTAATGTGTTTTCGGTTTTGTTAATTTGGTTTGGGTTTTGTTAATTTGGTTTGGGTTTTGTTAATGTGTTTTCGGTTTTGTTAATTTGGTTTGGGTTTTGTTAATTTGGTTTGCACTTCCCGGCCACCGTAACAGAGAGAACAAAAGAATTTTAAGAATTCCCCATTCAAGTCTATGGGGAAAAAAAAACCCATTTGAGCTTCCGTACTGGGAATTCCGGAATTCCGATCGCTTATAAAAGTCATAGCACACCTGTCCTCAACGAGCCGGTCGATTTGAAACCTCATTCATGGGTCTAGGACAAAAGCTGCGGGACAAGTTACGCGCCGAAAAAGTGTCCGGAAGAATAATAATAACTAGAACGGTACATTTCCTGAAGAAAATGTGAATGGTGCTTGCACGTGGCAAGTTCCCTTCATCATGCTGAGTGTTTTGATATATGACATGTCCATGGTGTGCTAACTTTTTGATTTCGCTTATTTTGGGGGCAGGGCTACACGTGACGTCACGTGACGTGACCAAAACACGCGTGAGGCAGTTCCCCTCATCGGGCTGAGTGTTTTGATATATGACATGTCCATGTTGTGCTAACTTTTTGATTTCGCTTATTTTGGGGGCGGGGCTACACGTGACGTCACGTGACGTGACCAAAACACGCGTAAGGCAGTTCCCCTCATCGGGCTGAGTGTTTTGATATATGACATGTCCATGTTGTGCTAACTTTTTGATTTCGCTTATTTTGGGGGCGGGGCTACACGTGACGTCACGTGACGTGACTAAAACACGCGTGAGGCAGTTCCCCTCTTCGGGCTGAGTGTTTTGATATATTACATGTCCATGTTGTGCTAATTTTTTGATTTCGCTTATTTTGGGGGCGGGGCTAGACGTGACGTCACGTGACGTGACCAAAACACGCGTGAGGCAGTTCCCCTCATCGGCTGAGTGTTTTGATATATGACATGTCCATGTTGTGCTAACTTTTTGATTCCGCTTATTTTGGGGGCGGGGCTACACGTGACGTCACGTGAATACCCCGTGGGG
This sequence comes from Tachysurus vachellii, assembly GCF_030014155.1. Lineage (NCBI taxonomy): Eukaryota > Metazoa > Chordata > Actinopteri > Siluriformes > Bagridae > Tachysurus > Tachysurus vachellii. The sequence continues at coordinate 13,999,782 of NC_083468.1, read as the reverse complement.
TGCCAATACTTTTGGACAAAAGTGACTACTAAGTGTTTTGACATTTCATGTAAAAACTGCAGTCATTATGGAATTCTACTTATTATTATACTGCATAGAACAGTATTTTGGGGGCGGGGCTACACGTGAATACCCGGTGGGGTGCCAATACTTTTGGACAAAAGTGTATTGACTGGGGGCCAATACTTGTGGAAACATTGGATTGATAGTGTGGAGTTGATAGTTACATGTATTGAGAGTGTGCTTTACATCTACAGAGAGAACAAAAGAATTTTAAGAATTCCCCATTCAAGTCAATGGGGAAAAAAACCCTTTGAGCTTCCGTACCGGGAATTCCGGAATTCCGATCGCTTATAAAAGTCATAGCACACCTGTCCTCAACGAGCCGGTCGATTTGACACCTCATTCATGGGTCTAGGACAAAAGCTGCGGGACAAGTTACGCGCCGAAAAAGTGTCCGGAAGAATAATAATAATAATAATAATAAGTATGCAGAATAACAATAATGATGCTTTTCAAGCACCATTAATAATAATAACTAGAATGTACATTTCCCGAAGAAAATGTGAATGGTGCTTGCACGTGGCAAGTTCCCTTCATCGTGCTGAGTGTTTTGATATATGACATGTCCATGTTGTGCTAACTTTTTGATTTCGCTTATTTTGGGGGCGGGGCTACACGTGACGTCACGTGACGTGACTAAAACACGCGTGAGGCAGTTCCCCTCTTCGGGCTGAGTGTTTTGATATATGACATGTCCATGTTGTGCTAATTTTTTGATTTCGCTTATTTTGGGGGCGGGGCTAGACGTGACGTCACGTGACGTGACCAAAACACGCGTGAGGCAGTTCCCCTCATCGGGCTGAGTGTTTTGATATATGACATGTCCATGTTGTGCTAACTTTTTGATTCCGCTTATTTTGGGGGCGGGGCTACACGTGACGTCACGTGAATACCCCGTGGGGTGCCAATACTTTTGGACAAAAGTGACTACTAAGTGTTTTGACATTTCATGTAAAAACTGCAGTCATTATGGAATTCTACTTATTATTATACTGCATAGAACAGTATTTTGGGGGCGAGGCTACACGTGAATACCCGGTGGGGTGCCAATACTTTTGGACAAAAGTGTATTGACTGGGGGCCAATACTTGTGGAATCATTGGATTGATAGTGTGGAGTTGATAGTTACATGTATTGAGAGTGTGCTTTACATCTACAGAGAGAACAAAAGAATTTTAAGAATTCCCCATTCAAGTCTATGGGGAAAAAAAACCCTTTGAGCTTCCGTAGCGGGAATTCCGGAATTCCGATCGCTTATAAAAGTCATAGCACACCTGTCCTCAATGAGCCGGTCGATTTGACACCTCATTCATGGGTCTAGGACAAAAGCTGCGGGACAAGTTACGCGCCGAAAAAGTGTCCGGAAGAATAATAATAATAATAATAAGTATGCAGAATAACAATAATGATGCTTTTCAAGCACCATTAATAATAATAACTAGAATGTACATTTCCTGAAGAAAATGTGAATGGTGCTTGCACGTGGCAAGTTCCCTTCATCGTGCTGAGTGTTTTGATATATGACATGTCCATGTTTGATTTCGCTTACTTTGGGGGCGGGGCTACACGTGACGTCACGTGACGTGACCAAAACACGCGTGAGGCAGTTCCCCTCATCGGGCTGAGTGTTTTGATATATGACATGTCCATGTTGTGCTAACTTTTTGATTTCGCTTATTTTGGGGGCGGGGCTACACGTGACGTCACGTGACGTCACCAAAACACGCGTGAGGCAGTTCCCCTCATCGGGCTGAGTGTTTTGATATATGACATGTCCATGTTGTGCTAACTTTTTGATTTCACTTATTTTGGGGGGGGCTACACGTGACGTCATGTGAATACCCGGTGGGGTTCCAATACTTTTGCCAAAAGTGACTACTAAGTGTTTTGACATTTCATATAAAAACTGCAGTCATTATGGAATTCTACTTATTATTATACTGCATAGAACAGTATTTTGGGGGCGGGGCTACACGTGACGTCACGTGAATACCCGGTGGGGTGCCAATACTTTTGAACAAAAGTGTATTGACTGGGGGCCAATACTTGTGGAATCATTGGATTGATAGTGTGGAGTTGATAGTTACATGTATTGAGAGTGTGCTTTACATCTACAGAGAGAACAAAAGAATTTTAAGAATTCCCCATTCAAGTCTATGGGGAAAAAAAACCCTTTGAGCTTCCGTAGCGGGAATTCCGGAATTCCGATCGCTTATAAAAGTCATAGCACACCTGTCCTCAACGGGCCGGTCGATTTGACACCTCATTCATGGGTCTAGGACAAAAGCTGCGGGACAAGTTACGCGCCGAAAAAGTGTCCGGAAGAATAATAATAATAATAAGTATGCAGAACAACAATAATGATGCTTTTCAAGCACCATTAATAAGTATGCAGAATAACAATAATGATGCTTTGCAAGCACCATTAATAATAATAAGTATGCAGAATAACAATAATGATGCTTTTCAAGCACCATTAATAATAAGCTTATAAAGGAAATCAGAATGTTGGCTTCTACAAAGCCAACATAATAATAATAATAATAATAATAATAATAATAATAATAATAATAATAAGCTTATAAAGGAAAACAGAATGTTGGCTTCTACAAAGCCAACATAATAATAATAATAATAATAAGAAGAAGAAGAAGAAGAAGAAGAAGAAGAAGAAGAAGAATAAGCTTATAACGGATTTCAGAATGTTGGCTTCTACAAAGCCAACATAATAATAAGCTTATAAAGGAAAACAGAATGTTGGCTTCTACAAAGCCAACATAATGTCCTTTCTACAACAGTTTATAATTGTGCAAAGAGCTTCTGAGGAACTAATGGGTCAGCACAAACTGAGTTCACCACAGACCCAACACTAATTTCATCCTGTCAAAGTCTTCAAATGATTGCTGATAAAGAACAGACCATACAGTTAACTGACAACATCCAGACAGCTCCATCCACAACAATCCTATGAGTCACTGGCTGACCATGCAGATAAATCCCCGGCAGTGTACACCGGGCGACGAGACTCCAAACAGGTGTAGAACAATAAGAGTCAGAAATTCAGCTATTTATTTTCATGTATTAGCAACTCACTTGCTACATGCTGTCAGTTTGGATCCACTCGTTGCCCGTGTAAGATCTGCAATAATAAGAGGAGACAGTTGTAACAGTTATGACATTGGAGCTCACCCTCCAGCCCAAAAAGCGATCAGAAAACACTTCTTGCACAACTTCCCCCTGGGTGCTGAATGGTAAATAATTAGACGTTCAAATGTAGTAATATTAATTATGAGCCTCTTTCTCTGCTTCTTCCACAGCTGAAGGAGATTAAAGAAGACAACAACACCCCCAATCCCCCAGACTGCACCCTGAGAAGCTCACTGGGTCACGCTTTGCCACCATTCCAGGCTTCCTGGAAGGCTGAATATGCCAACATTTCTACCAGCTCACCCCTTACACTGTAATGCACCACTTCTATTGCAATTGTTCTTTGCACATTGTCCTGCTTCTTCTGGAAGTAATAAACTGTTCTTTGTCATATTTAAGTTGCCTCCTATTTCTGTGTCTCAACTACACTAGTCCTTACACTAGTGGAGAATGTGGACATGAGCACAGAGTTGAAAGTGACATTGACATGGAGCAAATGCTGAAGCACCTGGTGGAGACCAGCCTCCAGCAGCAGGCAGTGACCCAGCAGCTAAACACCCCTTTAAGATCATCAAGCAGTGGATCCAGCCAGAAAAGCTCTTAGAATCATGGCAGAAATAGTTCCCATGGACAGTTAATCAGAGCTTTGCCACTGGAGGAGGCAAACATCCTGGTGAGAGGAAGCACCAAGACAGCCCCCCACACCATCAATGAGCTCATGCTGGCCTCCCTGTCCCAGATCATGGGAGCCTGACCTCCCATGTCCACTTCATAGATCAATAAACCCTGACTGGCAGGTTGTGCACACCATGCCTCGGCCTCTCCAAGAACACCCACAATGAGGGTGCACAAAAAGAAAGCTAATGGCTAAAATATAGCTGGGGCCAGGTAGACTAGACTGATGGGGTCAACACCAAACTGACAAAGAATCTCTCTTATTTCTGGATCCGAGGGGGCCTTCTCTATTATTACACCCAGAGGAGAGGGCAATGATGCAATGTCCTCATTGGTCCCTGTTCCAAGACCCACCTGCCAATGCACCTGGCCCACTTTCACCCACAAGGAGAACACCTTCCTCTGGCCTGGCATGGAAGCCAAGGTAAAAGCCTTCTGCCAGCAGTACCCCCAGCATCAGCACACCACCCCCAAGAAGCCAGCTTCTGTGCCTTCATCTCACTCTCTTCCATTTAAAAGGATTGTCATGAACTTTGTCAAGTCCAGGGATCTGCTACCCCTCTTCAGGAATGTGGGAAAAGTAAAGAATATCCTAACTGGCCTAAATGCTAAATGCTGCCCTAAACACTTCAACATATAAGTAATCTGCGGAAGATCTGTGTCAGCTGTTGCAGCTCATATATCTGAGAATATTGGTCTACCTCCAGCAACTGATCACCCTGTGGAATGATTTAATCAAACCCTGAAGGGGAAAATCCCAAGCCGTATAAAAATGGGAGGGTTGTGTCAGAAAGGACATCCAGAGTAAAACTCGTGCCAAATCTAACATGTGGACAATGTGATCCGCTGTGGCAACCCCTAACAGGGAGCAGCCGAGAGAAGAAAATAAATAAATAAATGAATTCAATTCTGTAGCAAGGGAAAACTCCCTTAAATGGAAAAGGAAGGAACCTTGAGAGAAACCAGACTCAAAAGGGAACCCATCATCATTTGGGTGACGGTAGACGGTGTGTTTATAAATATACAGTCCGACAATTGTGTATCGATGAGGAGGTTGTCGTCCTCAAAGACTGCGTGTATTTGGCATCTCCTCTTAGAATGTCCTAATACTTCATGAAGCAGAGTACAACTAGAGCTGGTACATTTCTTCAGGCCTCAGGATCCTCACATGCCTCATCTCAATGAAGGCCCGAAATCTTCATGACACAGGACACAACTGGAGCTTGTACAAAGTCTTTAGCAGACTTTGATATTATGGGAACTACCAGAAGTTTTGAGTTTTGTGATCTCAAAGGGCTTGACAGGTTGTAGCATATTTTTTAAATTATTATTTTTTTTATTATGAGACTATCTATCTAAGGTTATATCAATAATATGTCAGATCTACAGTGCTCAGTGCTGCCATTTCAATAAAATATGCAGGGAATTTATAATAACAAACTTTAAAAAAAGTAAGAGTGATGCAATACTCATTTAAATTTAGAAACCTTTTCATAAAGAAGTCTTATTTTCAGGACTTACAATAGCAAAACTGTTGAGGCAGGCAGTCATTTTACACAATAAATGTCTAGTCCAACCAACTGAGACATCAAATTACATGTAGCAGAATTATTCTTTGAAAGGATGCACATTTGGTTTCCTTCTTATTTTTGAATGTTTTACACATCACACATCCGGTACATTCAGAGTACAGTGGCCTCTAAACTCTTAAAAAATAGACACATAAGAGGACCCACAATAGGCAACCAGCCTTTAAAAAGTCACAAGGTTACTTGGTAAAGCCTACGCACACTGTTTTCCAAAACACAAATCTATAAAAATAACTGCATAAAATTTGGAGACAGATTTTACTTTCAGACCAAGTTTAGGATGCCAAATGGACCTACACTTCATTACTGCTTTGTATTAACTCTAGGAGGAATTCTCTAAATGGTAAGTAATTTATAGACAAAGGGATTTGTGTCTCAGACTAAACCAATAATAGTCACCTTTATTGGTGGGCCTTTTAGCTGATGCTTTTGTGAGTATCACTTATTTTATATACTGAAAAACAATTGTTTATTTAGGTCAGAATAATTTTGTAATGTTGTATATTTCAATAATATTAAACCAATATTTTATTTGTTGTATTCTGATATCAACTCAATACGTAAGAGTATTACATATATATGGTTCCCAATTATTGTTATTTTGACCTGTTTTCAACCTGCTATAAATGCATATTAATAAGCTACAGTGCCTAATGGAATGCATGAGTGAATTTAATCAATGAAATGAATAACACATGCAATACTTTATATTTTAAGCTCAAACAGAAAAGGGGTAGCTTTATGAAAATAAAATAAGAAGAAGGAGAAGAAGAAAGATTTCTGCACTGATTTGGAGGTATGTTTGACCTTCAAATTATGATGCCTCAAAACATTTTGTTTGTGCTGATATTTTAGTGATTTTTCCCATGTTAGTGAATGACATGAAATATATGTTGTTATTAAAGATAATAAAAGATAAAATAAATAAAAGAGAATAATGATATTTAAAGAATTGAGTAGAAAATACTAGTGTATACTAGTATACTAGTATACTAGTAAATACTACTAAATAATGTTTGTTTACATTGTTTACATGTATTTAAAAATTTGTAACAACAATTTTGGCACATGTTTTTGAGAGAAAATATTTAGGGGTGGACCAATGTCAAATAGTTTCACATATTGTTAGAATGAAAAAGTATAATTATTTATTTAGTTAGTTATTTTTGTTTTTATTAATCTTTAAATATTTATTTATTTTTTGCTCAATATTTTGTAATTTCTTTCAACAACTCATAAATGTTAGCATGTAGAATGTAACCATCTAACCGTTTGACAATTGTTGTTTTTTTTTGTTTGTTTTGTTTGATTTTGGTTAAATTGTTGGCTTAACATTTTGTGCAACACAAATACTGAAAGTGGGTAGGTCTGCCAAAAGGTCTTATAAAGCTAAAAGGCACTACTCCTAGCTTACAGCGATTGCCTAACTGAGCAGCCAGTTAACAATAGTCCAGGTTTTATATCAGTTTAATTGCGAAAACACACACGTTTTTGGCTTATACACACACACACACGCACACACACTATATATATATATATATATATATATATATATATATATATATATATATATATATATATATATATATATATAAGAATTTATATTATATATAATATAAACTGAAGCTGCCACACATACACACATAACCCCTTAATTTGCCTTTGGTTGGCTAGGAACCAGAAATTGTTGAGAGAAACATCTCTGAACACTCTCAGCAAGAATGAGAGTGAGCTTTGAGTGGCAGACCCCACACAAAGAATAGATAGCAGTGGGAATCAGATGGAAATATGTGACATAATCACATTAAAGTCTTTAAGGACACAAAGTGTTCAGTCAGCTGCCATTGATCTGGAGAAGTGTGAGTAGTGGAGCATGTTCCTGGCCTTCCCTCCTTAAAATGAAAACAATCTCCTTTGCCATGCTGCTAGACTGCACTGGAACTCCTGCGATGCTGCTCTAGCTGCCCTGTCACTAAATGCACACACCAGTTTCCCACACAGGCATAACTGGTCCTGCAGAGGACAATTGGTATTAGTTAAAAAATTTTGATATCAAGTGTAAATAATTGTGGAGTAGTATAAAAGACAAATCAAAATAATACTTACAGAAGATACTTGCTAACATTTCCAGCATTTCGCAGAAGCCATTTTCCAGAGCGAGTTACATTTTATCTAATTCTATACAACTGAGAAATTGAGGGTTATAGACCTTACTCAGAGGTCCAGCAGTGGCAGCTTAGTGGACGTAAACTCACAATTTTCCCATTGGTAATCCAAGACCTTAACCACTAGGCTACCACAGCCCTTTCACATCCACTTGCTTGATAACTCATGAATACAACTCACTGTTTTTCCATGAAAAATAAATCACATTACATACTGCAGCACTGGTCCAAAATTTGAAAATTTTCTTTAAAATTTACATTAAAGTTACTATCCATTTAAACCAAAGATGTAGAATAATCCCAATGTGTAAATAGCTGGTAATATTTTTGTAATATTTCCAGCAAGTCTTGCCCCTTACAGCTAAAACCATTCAGCTTTCAAGCTGCTGTGAGAACACTGGCACCTACAAATACCCAGCTCAATGCGCTTAAAACTCTGCAATCAGAACTAATTACAAACACTGATCATGCTAAAAAAAGCTCTTGTGGCTTGCAAACAAAAAGAAAGAGAAGAAAGGGCTAGAGAGAGAGGCCCATGTAGAGTTGGGGGAGGGACCGTAAAGGCTAATAAATCTATAGGAAACACCACTCTACTGACACGTGAAACATTCCTATTCACAACTCAATAGGACATAAAGAATGTTCACTCTTTTGTCTTTCCTCTAATTCCTCTAGCAGAGATGGGGTGTGAGAAGTGAGTGTGTGTGTGTGTGTGTGTGTGTGTGTGTGTGTGTGTGAGAGAGAGAGAGAGAGAGAGAGAGAGAGAGAGAGAGAGAGAGAGAGAGGGTTTTAATTCTTAAACAGAACTGCTCAGTATCTAATTAATCTTTTGGGAACCCCAAGAAGATCACCAAATACACCTTATTCTAATATACAACATCCAATTGGCAAATTTGCTGTATGATCATCTACCCTGAAAAATTTAAAAAATAAGCTTTCTGATGTTTCATAGGTTTTAGGTTACAAAAATAACTAACTAACTAACTAACTAACTAACTAACTAACTAACTAAATAAATAAATAAATAAATAAATAAGAATATTGCTATTGGCTGATACGCAAGCTGTTACTATTTGTATCTAAAAGTAAAAAGTGACATTATGCCAGTTCTAACTCTAGACCATACTCTGACATTATGCCAGTTCTAACTCTGGACCATACTCATTGTAAAGACATGTAAGTTGATAATGTATATTTAGAGTGTTAAAATAACAATATTGGCAAACATGGTCTGTATGAGAGGAACATCAGGCCCTTTTATATTAGCTTGGGGGCAGCTATGCCAGAATCGAAACACATGTTGTTAATGGTGATGCTTGGTGGTGGAAGCAGGATGGCTCCACCCCCTCCTCCCTTGCATTAGAAGCTGTGATAAGATCTACTTGTTTTATCCCCAGGCTGTCCATGACACTTGGACAGATAAAACATGGAGCTGAGGCCTAAAACGTGATTCAAACCAGTTGTTACCCTAACCACAACCACTTTGAAAGCAAGTGTGTGTGTGAGAGGAGGAGTACTGAACTAGAGCTAATGCAGCTCAGATTTTTTTTCATTACTAGTGGTTAAACAAGATGTTGAGTAGTTGGGTAAAGCTTTTCATAGACATACAATGAGTATATAAAACATTTAACAATTTAAACAATGTAAATTTTATGGCATTATTTTTCATAATATCTGGAATAAACATGGTTAATACAGGTCTTTATGTTTTAGTTAATATTAATGCAAACATCAATTTATATGAACATTATCTATTGTTTTAGTATCATTTATTTAAATATTGTAGAATAATACTGAAATTTCATCAATAATAAACTTAATATTACTCAATAATATTAATATTTTACATTAATTTTGTTTTCATTTATTTATAGTTGTAATAGACAATAGTTAATTGACTACCTGTTTATGTTTACATTAATACGTAAACATAAATCAATAAAATTTCCCTTTCGAGGGATCTCGACGCTGTGTCAGAGCTGATGCTATGGGATTGCATCTGTGAGGAAACTGTGTCTGAAGTTCTGTGTGCAAACACACCAATTTAATGGACACGTGACAAAATGATTACGCACCAGTAAATCCATATAAGGGCATCTACGTCACATTACTCCAGTTTCTTTGTCTTCAGGAAGCGCTCTGTGTATGTTTGTGTCGATTGTCTGCAGGATAAATATAAACCATTTAATGAGAGGCTATTTAATCAGAGTCCTAAGGTGGTGCTCCGAAAACAATGTGGGCTTCATAGATAATTGGAGCACTTTTGAGAGCAAGGCTGACCTGTTAGGACGGGACGATGTCAATCCCACTCGGGAAGGTGCTGCTCTCATATCTTGCAGCATAGCACATTTAAGAATATGCCTTGTTAACTGATGACAAACCGGAGCCAGGGCCAGGGACCAGACAAGCACAGCAACCTGACCGTCTGCTAGCTGCATAGACCGTGTCTGTTTCGCTAGCTAAACAAAAAACTATAAACACTCAGAAAATTGTTTTAGAATGCTCAGCCAGCACCTTTGATCTGAAGCTAGGACTCTTAAATATAAGGTCTCTTGCATCTGAAGCTCTTATGGCTAATGAAATGATTACTGATCAGAAGTTTAATGTTCTTTGCTTAATAGAGACATGGGTCAAACCAAACGAGTTTGTCGTATTAAACAAAGCTTGTCCACACAGTTATAGTTATACAGTATACATCAGCCACGCGTAACAGGCAGGGGAGGAGGTGTTAGAGTTATGATAATAAGATAGGTGTTGAGCAGGAATCTAGACATGTGTTTAACATTTGAAGTACTTCATACTAACATAACATTATTTACAGACCTCTTGGACCATATTCTGAATTACTCTGTGAATTGACAGATTTCATTTCAAACCTAGTAGTTTCTTTAGACAAAGCAGTAATTGTTGGAGAATTTAATATTCATTTTGATAAGTTAGAAGATCCTCTGATAACAGCAAATCTTAGATTCGGTAGGGGTTAACCAGAATGTAATAGGACCCACTCAGAATGGAGGTCACACTCTGGATACAGTTCTAACCCTCAGATTAAATATAAAAAATATAGTCACAGTGCTCAATCAGAAGCTATCTCATTTTATTTAAATTGCGCTTCGGACACGATATTTGCAATTTGCCACATCACCATGTTAAACATACATTTACATCTGCTACGGCAGAGAGATATAACAACAGTCCATGATAATTAGAGAGAACTTGCACTTGCACCCTGGTACAATGACAACACACAAACCTTAAAACAATCAGCTAGGAAATTAGAAAGTAAATGGTATTGAACTAAATTATCATTATTTCGATTAGCATGGAAGGAAAGCCTACAAAAAAATCTCTTAGTGCCACTAGATCAGTGTATTTCTCCAACCTAATTGGAGATAAAAATAATCATAAATTTTTATTTAATTCTGTAGCAAAATTAACTAGGAATAAAAACACTGCCGAAAAGCGCACACCATTTATTTGTAACAGTAATGACTTCATTAATTATTTCAATAGAAAATGTATAACATCAGGCAGAAAATTTAGACCATTAATTTAATACCAAACAAAATTGTTAGATAATGTCGTAGATAATATTTCTAATTTTGATCAGTATTTAGACCATTTTAATCCACTTCAAAAGACCGATTTTCACTGATTCGTAAACATAGTATCGGCTTTCACTGTTATGCTGATGAAACGCAGCAATATGTTTTAGCTAAGTCAGATGTGAGTCACCAGCTTATTAAGATTGAATATTGTGTGAAGGACATAGACAGTGGATGTTTACTAACTTCCTCCTGCTTAACTCTGACAAGACAGAAGTGCTATTACTAGGACCACAGTCAGCCAAAGTAAGCTTTCTGATTATAGAATAACTCTGGATGGTCTTTCTATTACATCTTGTGCAGCAGTAAAAAGCCTTAAGTGTGATTGTTGATACCTGTCTCTCATTTGAAGCTCAGATAAATAATATCACAAGGGTAGCCTTCTTTCATCTCAGAAACATTGCTAAGATAATAAATATGATGTCGTTACATGATGCAGAAACACTAGGTCATGCATTTGTTACAGTACCTCTAGGTTGGATTATTGTAATGCTTTATGGATTAGATGTTCCAGTAGGTGCATAATCAAGCTCCAGTTAGTTCAGAACGCAGCAGCTAACTAGAGTCCTTACTAGAACCAGAAGATATGAACATATCACCCCTTTCTTATTCTCATTGCATTGTCTCCCAGTCAAGTTTCGCATTGATTATAAAATAGCATTACTAACCTATAAAGCACTTAATGGTCAATGTCAGAGGTGTCTTAGCTGGGCTAAGGAGTAGAAGTACTGGACTGTCTCATGCCACAGTACCTAAGAGATCTTTCTAATGGTCACGTGCCACAAAACCTGACTGATCTTTTGTTTTTTTATGATCCGTCATGCCTACTTTGATCATTGGTGCAGTCTATTTGGTAGTCCCTCAAGTACAAAAGGTTACATCAGGGGGCAGAGCTTTTTCTTAAAGAGCCCTACAGTTATGGAACAGACTTGCAATTATTGTTCAAGACTCAGACACAGTCTCAGGGTTTAAGTCTAGGCTAAAAACACATTTGTTATGTCTAGCTTTTTATGAATATCTTTTCTTAGGTAAAGGAGAAGATCTGGAGGGTTCATGGGTAAAGAGTGTTTGGTGAACTGGGTTGTTTGGATGCTCTTGGCTTCCCACGCTTGCAAGTCACTCAGGTTTGCAGGCTGTGGATTGGTGGGATGACAGTTCATGTCCAATGATAGACTCAGCCTTACAAATTAAGTTGTTAATCCTGCTGGTATCCCTGACACTGATGCTGTCCCCCCAGCCTAACACAACACAGTAAATTGCACATACTGTTTCAAAAATTGAAAGATCTGAACTTTCTCAGAAAATAGAGCCTGCTCATTCTCTTTTTATAAACAGTGACAGTGTTGGTACTCCAATCCAGTCTGTCATGCGTGCACCCAAATTATAATTGCCATAGTGGCTGAAGAACTACAACAACAGCAACACAAAAAATACTTTTATTTTATTTATTTATGGATTTCAAAGTAAGGCTACTTTTCAAAGTAAAGCAACAGAGCAGTGTAAGGCCAGAGGGTCTATCCACATGGAGAGAGTGACCTTTCTAACGTAGTTGTGAATGAGGGACAAAGCCAGGGGTGGAGTAATGCAAGTTAAGGGATTCTCACCAACTCTTGTAAGAGCTTGTTTCACACACACTGCCCAAAACTGGGGCTAAATAAATTAACACTGTAGAGTGTTTTCCCTCTTGAAGAGTAATCCTCAGCCAAAATCCTAAGACATTCTCCCAGATCTTTATGCAAAGACACTTAAAAGCAGCAAGGCTCTTGTGTCTCACCTCATGAGAATGCATAAACACACACACATACACTTTGTCTATTGTAAATAAGTAAGGTTTACAGCACAAGTCAAAGGAATTGGGTGTAGCTGATGTCTCAGATCCCCATGTCTTATAGCTTTTCATCTCTTGTCCTCACATTTTGTCTTATATCTTATCTTATTTCTTCATATCTCAAATACTGACAATGGATATATGGTGTTGCAGATTCCTTAAAAACCTCAAATGCTGTGATTAAATCATATATTACAATGAAGACACAAAACTGACGTTGTACACAAACCTATGATAAAAAATAGAAAACCCTAGGAACCGTTGAATGTTCTTCACTAAGGAGCGAGTGGGCCAATAGCAAATAGCCTTGAATTTCTTAGTGTCAATTTGAATATGATGAACTCTAGGAAGTGCAGTGTGGGTTCACTGAAGTCTCACTTCTTGGGTTTGATGACCAGGTGGTTATCCAGAAGACAACTTTTCAACCATGCCCAGTCTGTTGTACAGGGACCCAGAAAAGATCTGAATGTCTAATCAAGGTAAACCAACTCCAATTTGTTGAGCATCTCAAAAAGAACATCATTGGACAAAGCCTGAAAAATTGCAGGGGTGTTGGTAAGTCCATAATACTGACACAGTGTATTGGCTGAACAAACTAGTCTATGGCCCATCAACCGAAAATAATTTAATTCACATTTATTTTGATAATACTTAGACATTGTCACAAAGCAGTTTTACATGAGAATGTGTTACCTAACTTTTGATCGTTTTTTTTGTTCAACTTCACAAGGCTAAAAGTGCCCCTAGTTGAAGAAATGGCAATGTATATACTGTGTATATATATATACACGCATATATATATACGCATATATATATACGCATATATATATATATATATATATATATATATATATATATATACGTATATATACACACAGTATATACATTGGCATTTCTTCAACTAGGGGCACTTTTAGCCTTGTGAACTTCATTCATTCATTCATTCATCTTCTACCGCTTATCCGAACTACCTCGGGTCACGGGGAGCCTGTGCCTATCTCAGGCGTCATTGGGCATCAAGGCAGGATACACCCTGGGCGGAGTGCCAACCCATCGCAGGGCACACACACACACTCTCATTCACTCACGTAATCACACACTAGGGACAATTTTCCAGAGATGCCAATCAACCTACCATGCATGTCTTTGGACCGGGGGAGGAAACCGGAGTACCCGGAGGAAACCCCCGAGGCACGGGGAGAACATGCAAACTCCACACACACAAGGTGGAGGCGGGAATCGAACCCCGACCCTGGAGGTGTGAGGCGAACGTGCTAACCACTAAGCCACCGTGCCCCCCGCCTTGTGAAGTTGAACAAAAAAAACGATCAAAAGTTAGGTAACACATTCTCATAAGTTTAAATAGTTTCTCTAGTTTTAAGGTCTGTTAGAGGACAAACTTAGATTACAAGAGAAACTGTTAATATTTTACATTTTTTCCGACCTGCAATGAACAAATGTTATTTCCACCACATCTCAATATGTGGTGGAAATCTCAACATCCCCGTCTCAATGTTATTAAAAAATAGAATAACTTATGCCACTCAAGAATTGTCTAAGATCATTTTTGTAACTAGTTTTACCAGTTTTTCCACAATGTACATTAATTATATATTTGTTAATGAGATAAATTAACTGCCCTAAGGACCAAATTCTGAACTGTACACCTGTCACACTCTGAAATTTAATATTAGTTTGGGTAAGAGTTTATTGGAAAATAAATAACTTGAATATTTATACTAAGTAGAGCACAATATCATAAATTGTGAATAAATATTTAATGTGTAAGGAGAACTTTTTAAATATTTTTAAAAAATGTGTGTGGTGATGGAAATGACAGGGTGTAGTGGAAATGACAATGAATGTAACGTGAATGTAGAGAAACAGTAGATATATTTATTAGAAAAATACTTAAACTCATAACACTCATTAAACTCAATTCACAGAGTCATTAAACAAACTCAGCACTACACTAAAACAGGTGTGGTTGATGTATAAAACTGATTTGTCTCACAGATGAATGGTTACAGTGCATACTGTAAAGAACTGACACAACTGATGGCCAGGGAAAATACAAGCAATAAAAGATGCATAAAAAATTCAACAATGTGAGATAATTATGAGGTTAATGTCCTGAAATGTTCTTATTGGTCTCTTAAATGAACACTCATCTTCTGTAAAGAGTAACTGTAAAGAACACCTGAAACTGTAACATTTAAACAGAGATGTGGAATGTGGAAAATTTTGAGCATCTTGAATGTGTGAATGTATGTATGTTTGCATGTGTATGTGAGAGAGAGCGTTTGCTCATGTGAGCGTGTGTGTATGTTTCGTATGTGTGTGATGTGATTCGAGGCCACATCTAATTAAGTGTTTCACATATTTCTTCCCAAACAGACACAATAATTTCCTTGTGATGTTTGGTCACTGGTACAGGCTCAGGGATTAGGCCTATGATATTCTTGGTTTGGACCATTGAGACCAACACGGCTCATGGTTTTAACCAGAGCACCACTGTAGACATCAGTATCCTGTATGATGCCAGGATAAATATCTCCATCATACTTCACAGCACACCACTGACCAACGTGTCCCTCGTTCAAGTCCACAATGTGCCTCAGACCTATTTGAGGTGTGTCAGGATGCGATGTACTGGTTGAGGGAGAAGCTTCATCCCAATGCTGGAACATGACTGTTTCTGGATTGAAACATTTGCAGTCATGAGGTGCAGAGCAAAAGCAACTGGGGATTCTCCATGACATTTGGCTTGGGCTAGCAGAGGTTATCTGAAAGGAGAGGAAAAACTGTTAAGGCATGAACTTAGTTCATGTAAAATTATTTGATTGAGACGACTGTGGACTGTCAACCATTACCTGATGAATCTTCATTGTGCCACAGATTGTTTGTAGCGTGGA
This sequence comes from Tachysurus vachellii, assembly GCF_030014155.1. Classification (NCBI taxonomy): domain Eukaryota; kingdom Metazoa; phylum Chordata; class Actinopteri; order Siluriformes; family Bagridae; genus Tachysurus; species Tachysurus vachellii. Next base: position 13,983,795 of record NC_083468.1, on the reverse strand, counting down.
TGGCACATGAATGTCCATACACTCAATTTCTTCTGGCTCAACATAGAAGAGCTCTGTGGCAGACTTTTGCTGTTGAAGCTCCTCAAATGAGCACCCGAGCATTTGGTATGTCCTTCCCTCTAGCTATGATGTCATCAGCTCTTCTTTTCACTGCTGCCAGCCTCCAGAAAGTTCCAAGTGAATTTCTTCCAGCCCATCTGAAATGGAATGTTGGTGAAGAAGTTTTTCTTCTTTTTGGAGCGGTATTGGGTGGTCGGCCCATCACTGACCACATGTAGCACTGAAGCAGTGGGGTATTGATCCTTCAGGAAAGTGAGGACTTTTGATAGATGTTCCCAAATAGCACAGGGGTCATGATGAAAAGAGGAGCTGATTGAGCAGACTGAAATCACACTGTTTTTGGTGTAGGCCACACCAGTGTGAAGTGAGGCCTGTTTATGCGAATCACCAAAAGGTACAGCTTGGATTTCGCTGCTGTACTTGCAGAGAAAATTCTTTGCAAAATCAATATGGAAGACAACCTCATCTTCACTCAGATTCTCTTTTAAACCACGAAGAGCAGCATATTGGTGTCTGATGTTATAGACATGTTTGCTAAGTTTTTCTTTTAGTCCTAAGCGAAAGTCCTCAAGCAAAGTATGCAGAGTACCTGTAACCTTCTCTTTAACTGTTACATGGACTGATTTGTTTCTTCACTACCATCTTTCTTTTTCTTCAGTCTCTCCTCAGCTTTTCCCTTCCACTCATACCAAAATGTTTGGGTCCCAGGGTCAAAGGTTGAGATTTCCAATTCTTTGGCTTCACAAACGGTACATTCCCTGTACATACATTGCTTGGTATAGTTTGGCAAACAGCACAGGGATACAATCAGATCTTCAATCTTTTAATGACTTTATGATAAAGCAGCTTGTCTGCCATACTCTGCAGATTGGCATGTGTCTTGCAGAGGCATGTGTCTCTATCCTTACCTGTGGGCATGTTACAGCATGCAAACTGTTACAGCATGTTTGGAAATGACGTAGAATAAATATATTAACTGATCTAGCAATATTTACCTTGATTTTTCTTCATTTGTTGTTGATGAAAATTTTAAATTCCCTCCAAGTCCATCATGTGCTCTGATGTCCCTGAACGTTTCCATAGAAACCACCTAAACAATCTTTCTCACAAACGTTTTAAAGGGACATTACAGCATTGTGGTGGAAATGACACCAATACTGTGTGACAGCTATATTTTGTATAAAAAGTAATATTAATAGTAGTCTCACATTAATTACTATAATGTATTTTAATTATTTTACTAGTGGTTAATTCAGGTACATTAATAGTTACCTGTGTGATAGAGCGGCCTTACGGGTTCGCCTTCTACCCAAATGATGGCAATACTCGCTGTGATGTTAAAGTGGTGTTTATTTACAATATGCTCAAGTGCAAAGTCCAAAATATTTACAACTCCCCAGAAAAGTGGAAAAATAAAGAAAACCAAAGAAAATCTGAGAAAATAAAGAAAACTATGTACAAGCATACAGCACCTACAATTGTGCATTTACTTGACCAGCTTCCAATTCCAAAACTGAGCATTGGCTGACTGGTGGGCATCGGTGTGCTCTGGACTCTCAGTGCAGTAGTATTCCTCCGGGCTGCTGGGGTGGGCAGCTCCATTCGTGGACTCTCCAGGCCCAGAGATGAAGAAGCTGTTTGGATGGCTTGCCGCATGCTTTCCTGCAGAGACTGCAGCGCTTGGAGATAGCGTTTCTCTTGCTGTTCCTGTGCATGCCTGAACTGTCGGAACACCTCTGCCATCCCTCCTTCAAAGGTTGTAGTGGGCGGCCCTGCTCCAGTCCTGGATGCTGTACCCTTGGGTCGGACAGGAGGACCCCAATCCTCCTCTCTCTCTTCCTCAGTGGAATCCACCGTTCCCCAGGCTCCATCTTCCTCAGTCGTTGCCCGGGTCTGGGAACAAAGCACCATCTTGGCCTTGCGTCCTCTTGGCACCATCCTGCGAGTAGCCATCCCACTTCTGACACCAAATGTGATAGAGCGGCCTTACGGGTTCGCCTTCTACCCAAATGATGGCAATACTCGCTGTGATGTTAAAGTGGTGTTTATTTACAATATGCTCAAGTGCAAAGTCCAAAATATTTACAACTCCCCAGAAAAGTGGAAAAATAAAGAAAACCAAAGAAAATCTGAGAAAATAAAGAAAACTATGTACAAGCATACAGCACCTACAATTGTGCATTTACTTGACCAGCTTCCAATTCCAAAACTCCAATTCCAAAACTCCACTTCACACTCCTACCACTCCCACACCGAACTGAAGTGGGAGACTGGTTTTTAAAGGGTAAACCCCTCCCCCTGGACTCAACCATTTCTCCCGGAGGGGTTGGAATTTTTACCCAGCCATATAAAGGAGTTATAACATTATATATAAAATAATAAACATAATAACAATAGTAATAATAATAACAGCAATAATGAGAAAAATACCAATAGTAATAATAATAGTAATCATAATAATAGTAATAAATAAAAATGTTCCATCAAAATAAACTCGCCGACTTCCGGTTTTACTGCGCATGTGCGGCGCAGCACTGGCGCTTTAAAGCCAGCCGCTATCCAGCGCTCCGGTTGGCTGCTGTCCAAACCCACCCGGAAGACCGACACAACAAACAGGCGAGTTTCTAAAACTTAACCCCAGAAAAGGAAACCTATACATAGATATTTAAAGACAAATAAAGAATTACAAAGTCCTTGAGTGTGTGTGTGTGTGTGTGTGTGTTTATTGTCCGGATTGAAAGAATGAAGTGAGTGTGTGTGCGGCATGTATGCGAGCGAGCGGCGTGCTAACTGGCGTGTGTGTGCACCCACAGCACTGTAGCGAGAAACGGAGGAGAAGTGAATGTGTAGTGTGGTATGTAGCGCCTTGGGACAGTTCACTCTGTCACATCACCTTCCCCCTCTCCAAGCCGCGAGCTGGCTGGATGGCGAGACAGGTAGTCAGCAGTCAGGTTCTGTTTCCCTGGACGATGTCTGACCCTGAAGTGGTATGGCTGCAAGGAGAGGTACCACCTGGTCACCCGAGCATTGTGGTCCTTCATGGTGTGGATCCAGGTTAAGGCTCTGTGGTCAGTTTCCAGGGTGAATTCCCTTCCTAGCAGGTAATACTTCAGGCTCTCCAGGGCCCATTTGATTGCCAGGCATTCTGTCTCAATGGTGGAATACCGGGTTTCACGTGGCAGCAGTTTCCGACTCAGGAAGGCAACTGGTCTCTCGTTGCCTTCCTCACCCTGGGTCAAGACTGCTCCCACTCCCACCGAAGATGCATCAACCTGGACGGTGAACCGCTTTGTGAAGTCTGGACTGCATAAGACAGGCTCTGCACACATTGTTTCCTTCAGCGTGACGAAGGCTGTCTCACAGTCTTCAGTCCACCGTATTGGGTTCTTCACTGCCTTCCCCAGCAGGTTGCTCAGCGGTACTGCGGTGGTGGAGAAATTTGGGATGAACCGCCGGTACCATCCCACCAGTCCTAAGAAGGACCTGACCTCCTTCTTAGGCCTCGGGCTGTTGCGAATGGCCTCCACTTTGTCCACTTGGGGCCTTAGCTCTCCCTCACCCAACCGGTAACCCAGGTAGTCTGCCTCAGCCTTGGCCCACGCACATTTGGCCACGTTCAGGGTCAGGCCTGCCTCCTGGATCCTCCTCAGGGTCTCTTCCAGGTGGCTTAGGTGATCAGCCCAGGTCTCGCTGTGGACCACCACATCATCCATATACGCGGCTGACCACTCTTCCCCGCCCTGCAGCACCCGGTCCATCAACCTCTGGAACGTTGCTGGTGCCCCGTGCAGTCCAAAGGGAAGAACCGTGAACTGGTACAATCCTAGTGGGGTCCTGAACGCTGTGTAAGGCCTGGATGTCTTCTCCAGAGGCACCTGCCAGTAGCCTTTACACAGGTCTAGTGTCGTCACATATTTGGCTCTCCTGATCTTTTCCAGCAGATCGTCAATGCGTGGCATCGGGTATGCGTGGAACTGGGATTGGGAGTTTAATCGACGGAAATCAATGCAGATGCGGAGGGTGTTGTCCTTCTTCGGTACAATGACCACCGGACTACTCCATTCACTACTTGACGGCTCAATTACTCCCATCTCCAGCATAGTCCTGACTTCTGCCTTCAGTGGGGCCACCAGCCTCTCGGGTACCCGATACGGTCTTTGTCGAGATGGAGTTGTATCAGTCAGGCGGATCTGGTGGTCAATCAGGTCGGTCCGTCCAGGCCTCTGATGAAACAACGCGGGGTATCGACCAAAGAGCATTTGCAGCTCAGCCTGTTTGGGTGCCCCCAGATGTCCAAGGTCTACCTCTGCTGGCTGGGCCTGCTCGCTAGCTTTTGGTTCTGGGTGATCCTCCTCCTGATCCTCCTCCACCTTTTGGATGAGCAGTACCGGTTCGGCCTTTTCGCTGGGAGGCTCTTTCCACTCCTTCAGCAGGTTAATGTGGTAGGTCTGTGTCGCTTTGCCTTTGTCCGGGTGATGGATCTCATACGTTGTCTGCCCCATCCTCCGTACAACACTGTAGGGTCCCTGCCACTTCATAAGGAGCTTGCTCGTGGATGTTGGCAGCAACAACAGCACCTTTTGACCTGGTCGTAGCTCTCTGGAACGGGCTTGCTGGTCATACCATGTTTTCTGTGCCTTCTGAGCCTTTCGGAGGTTCTCCTCTGCCAGCTTCCTGTAGTTCTCCAGTCGATCCCTCATCTCCAGGATATACTGGACTATGCCCTTTTCCGCCTTCTTTTCTGAACAAGGGTCCTCCCAGTTTTTCCGGAGGAGATCCAGAGGTCCTTGGACCTGCCAACCGTACAGGAGCTCGAACGTTGAGAAGCCAGTCGATGCTTGTGGCACCTCCCGGTAGGCAAACAGCAAGAAGGGTAGCCATTTATCCCAGTCCCTTCCAGTTTCCGATACAAATTTCCGCAGCATGCTTTTGAGTGTTTTATTGAAGCGTTCCACCAGTCCATCTGTCTGTGGGTGATATGGGGTGGTCTTAATAGCGGTGATACCCAGCTGTCGGTGTAACTGTCTCATCAACTTTGAGGTGAAGTTGGTCCCTTGGTCCGTGAGTATTTCTTCTGGGATTCCAACGGGAGAGAACAGCTGAATGAGAGCATTTATGATCTTAGGGGTGGTGATGGAGCGGAGAGGAAATGCCTTCGGGTACCTAGTTGCGTAGTCACTGATAACAAGTATATACTGATATCCTGTACTGCTCCTCTCCAGTGGCCCTACTATGTCCATAGCGATGCGTCGGAATGGTACAGAGATCACGGGCAATGGTTGTAGAGGGGCCCTGTCTCGTCGTCGCACAGCACTGGTCTGCTGACAGGTGGGGCATGTGGCGCAGTACTTTTGTACATCCATGTACATAGATGGCCAGGTGAATCGTGAGCTGATGCGTGCGTAGGTTTTCTGCAGCGCAAGATGTCCTGCCCAGGGAACTGTATGTGCCAGGTGCAACACCACGGGGCGACAACATTTCGGCAACACCAACCGGGTTACATCCGAGGCTTGCATGTAGAGCATATCGTTGGTGATGATATACCTCTCCCCACACACGTCTGGTTGTTTGCCTTGCAACGCTTTCTTGAACAAAGGCTTCAGTGACTCGTCAGCGTGCTGCATCTTCACAATGTTCACAGGTACAGTCCATCCACTCACCTCCAGTCCTTCAGTTTTGATCTCCGGCACTGGTGTACCAAGTCCTTTCTCTAGCCGGCGTTGCCGACGTGATTTCCTGGGCCCCTTGGTCCCACCTTGAAGCAAACTACTGTCCAAGTCCGGCAACGGCTGCAGTCCCATCTTAGCTTGGGCCCGAGTGACAACTGGACATGCTAGCTGGACGTTGGTTCTTGATTGTTCTTCCTTCCAGTTCACTTGTACCCGTTCTGGTAATACCGGTACGTCGCGTCCCAAAATCACATCCGCCGGTAGAGTTTCCACAATCGCCACAGTAAGTAGGTATGTCTGTCCATTAATGTTCACATTCACCTCTGTCTGGGGGTACTGTTTCACATCTCCATGCACACATTGTAGTTTTGTGTGATTTGTGAAAGACACGCTGGTCACGTGACATCTCTTCACCAGCGACATTGATCTCCCAGTGTCCAACAAAGCGGTCAACTCCTTCCCATTAACGGTCACTGGGATGAGTTGGGGGTTCCCCATACAATTCACTGTACTGTCCTCCTTCCTTGGGACATAACAAAACCCCGTCAATTTGGCTTTTCTTGCTGGGCACACGGTTGCTTTGTGTCCTGGCTGTTGACAATAGTAACACGTGATTTTCTGCTCTCTGGTGTCTTTATCCCCCTTTCTGTCTTGAACGTCGCGACGAGATTCTCCAGCGCTCCATCCACTGGTAGAACTTTCTTTGGTTGGAAATGACGACCCTCTTGGTGAGCGTTCCGATACTGCTGGGCGAGTTTTGCAGCCGCTAGCCCAGTTCTAGGCTCCCGTTCCTTTACCCATATCCTGATTTCGTACAGCAGGACTCGGAGAAATTGCTCCAGGATGACCATCTCACCAATCTCCTCCTTGGTGTATAGTTCCGGTCGCACCCAACGGTGGTAAAGATGCCTCAGCCGATTATATGTCTCGGAGGGTGTCTCCCTAACTGGAGTCGTAGTTGCACGAAACCGCTGACGATAGGTTTCTGGAGATACGTTAAACTTCTCCAACAGTGCCTTCTTGAGTTCGCTGTAGACTGCTGCTTGGTCTTCATCCATCGCCAGATAGGCCTCCAGCGCTTGCCCAGTCAACAGTGGAACCAGCTGATAGCTCCATTCTTCCTCCAGCCACTTCCAGGTTCTGGCAAGCCACTCGAACCGATGCAGATAGTTTTCGATGTCTTCCCCTTGCTGGAAGCTTGGCAACTTTGGCTCGGTTCTGAGCATTGGCTGACTGGTGGGCGTCGGTGTGCTCTGGACTCTCAGTGCAGTAGTATTCCTCCGGGCTGCTGGGGTGGGCAGCTCCATTCGTGGACTCTCCAGGCCCAGAGATGAAGAAACTGTTTGGATGGCTTGCCGCATGCTTTCCTGCAGAGACTGCAGCGCTTGGAGATAGCGTTTCTCTTGCTGCTCCTGTGCATGCCTGAACTGTCGGAACACCTCTGCCATCCCTCCTTCAAAGGTTGTAGTGGGCGGCCCTGCTCCAGTCCTGGATGCTGTACCCTTGGGTCGGACAGGAGGACCCCAATCCTCCTCTCTCTCTTCCTCAGTGGAATCCACCGTTCCCCAGGCTCCATCTTCCTCAGTCGTTGCCCGGGTCTGGGAACAAAGCACCATCTTGGCCTTGCGTCCTCTTGGCACCATCCTGCGAGTAGCCATCCCACTTCTGACACCAAATGTGATAGAGCGGCCTTACGGGTTCGCCTTCTACCCAAATGATGGCAATACTCGCTGTGATGTTAAAGTGGTGTTTATTTACAATATGCTCAAGTGCAAAGTCCAAAATATTTACAACTCCCCAGAAAAGTGGAAAAATAAAGAAAACCAAAGAAAATCTGAGAAAATAAAGAAAACTATGTACAAGCATACAGCACCTACAATTGTGCATTTACTTGACCAGCTTCCAATTCCAAAACTCCAATTCCAAAACTCCAATTCCAAAACTCCAATTCCAAAACTCCAATTCCAAAACTCCAATTCCAAAACTCCAATTCCAAAACTCCAATTCCAAAACTCCAATTCCAAAACTCCAATTCACACTCCCACACCGAACTGAAGTGGGAGACTGGTTTTTAAAGGGTAAACCCCTCCCCCTGGACTCAACCATTTCTCCCGGAGGGGTTGGAATTTTTACCCAGCCATATAAAGGAGTTATAACATTATATATAAAATAATAAACATAATAACAATAGTAATAATAATAACAGCAATAATGAGAAAAATACCAATAGTAATAATAATAGTAATCGTAATAATAGTAATAAATAAAAATGTTCCATCAATATAAACTCGCCGACTTCCGGTTTTACTGCGCATGTGCGGCGCAGCACTGGCGCTTTAAAGCCAGCCGCTATCCAGCGCTCCGGTTGGCTGCTGTCCAAACCCACCCGGAAGACCGACACAACAAACAGGCGAGTTTCTAAAACTTAACCCCAGAAAAGGAAACCTATACATAGATATTTAAAGACAAATAAAGAATTACAAAGTCCTTGAGTGTGTGTGTGTGTGTGTGTGTGTGTGTGTGTGTGTGTGTGTTGTCCGGATTGCAAGAATGAAGTGAGTGTGTGTGCGGCATGTATGCGAGCGAGCGGCGTGCTAACTGGCGTGTGTGTGCACCCACAGCACTGTAGCGAGAAACGGAGGAGAAGTGAATGTGTAGTGTGGTATGTAGCGCCTTGGGACAGTTCACTCTGTCACACCTGATAAGTCATATTTTTAAACTGCATTTTCATTGTTGAAGTTTAAAAGTCTGGGTGTCCCACAAGGAGAAAACAGTGATTTTGGCACCTATAAGGAGGTTGGAAAGTATGAAAAAATCATAACAGAAAGGTAATACATTTTTTAAAGGTGTTTTTATTGATAGTTTGACAAAGAAAAAATTTGTATGTATTATGTTATACATATAATACAAAAATTATATGTATTTTTTAAAATATGATCAAAGAACATAAAAGTGCCCATAGTCTAAGAATCACCCACATACAGACTGAACAAGTTTGTCTTTGGTTCTTTCAATTGTTATGATTTTGACTCACATTTAACAAAAACCCTACAAATCAAAAATTAGAATACTTCATAAGACAATAAAAAACATTTTTAGTGAATTGTTGGCTTTCTGGAAGTTATGTTAATTTACTGTATATGTACTCAATACTTTGTTGAGGCTCCTTTTGCTTTAATTACTGCCACAATTTGTCATGGCAGGGAGGTGATCAGTCAGTGGCACTGCTGAGGTAGTATGGAAGCCCAGGTTTCTTTGACAGTAGCCTTCAGCTCATCTGCATTTTTTGGTCTCTTGTTTCTCATTTTCCTCTTGACTATTCAGGTCTGGTGAGTTTGCTGGCTTGTCAAGCACACCAACACCAAGGTCATTTAACCAACTTTTGGAGCTTTTGGCAGTGTGGGCAGGTGCCAAATCCTGCTGGAAAATTAAATCAGCATCTTTAAAAAGCTGGTCAGCAGAAGAAAGAATGAAGTGCTCTAAAATTTCTTCTTAAACAGGTGCAGTGACTTTGGTTTTGAACAAACACAGTGGACCAACACCAGTAGATGACATTGTACCCCAAATCATCACAAATTATGGAAATTTAACACTGGACTTCAAGCAACTTGTTCTATGAGCTTCTCCATCCTTCCTCTAGACTCTAGGACCTTGCTTTCCAAATGAAACACAAAGCTTTCTCTCATCTGTAAAGAGGTCTATAGACCAATTCAATTAAATTTATGAGTTTAAAAATAGGAATAAAAAAAATATTTATACAATTAAAGTTTTTTAAAATTAATTTAAAAAGATTATCTTAAAATTCATGATACTATATATCTATACCTACCCCTAATGAGCAAGCTGGAGGTGACGGCGACAAGGAAAAACAAGGAGAGGAACCAGGCTCAGAAGGGAATCCTCATCCTCATTTGGGTGACACTCTACAGTAAATAGTGTAAATGTAAATAATGTCCTTTCTACAACAGTTTATAATAGTGCAACTGAGATCTCCTGAGGAACTAATGGGTCATCGTAAACTCTGAGTTCAGCACAGACCTGATTGCTGATAAAGACCAGACCATACAGCTGACTGACACAACATTGGGTAAAAAGAAGGCATGACAGTCTCCGGGCAGCTTTATACACAACAATCCCATGTGACACTGACTGACCATGCAGATTAATCCCTGGCAAGGTGACCACTGGGCAATGACACTCCAGCCTGCGGGTAGAACATCAGGATTGAAGAAGTAACTCCGTAAGAAGAGACGATCGGGCTGGGAACTCAGAACACCGGGAGCTCAGAAGTGGCATATATAGCTTGACAGAGAGAGAGAAAAATTGTTAGGTATGACTGTAATCAGGTCCTGGACAATGTAAATTATTTGCAAAGTGCAGACAGGAATTCCGGCAAGACTAGCTATGACAGCACAACTAAAAGGCTAGAGCCAGAAGGTGTGCCAGACATGAGGGCTTCCTGGGATCTAAAGCATCCCACCACTCCAGTCTGCAAACCTGAGTGACTTGTAAGGGAGGTAAGCCGACAGCATCCAGACATCCCAGTTCACCAAACATTCTATGCCCATGAACCCTCCAGATCTACTCCTTTACCTAAGGAAAGCTATTCATAAAAAAGTTCGACTAAACAAATGTATTTTCTTACTGAAACTGTGTCTGACTCCCAAACACTAATTGCAAGTCTGTTCCATAACTGTGGGGCTCTGTAAGAAAAAGCTCTGCCCCATTCTGTAGCCTTTTTTACTTGAGGTACTACCAAATAGCCTGCACCTTTTGATCAAAATAGGCATGATGGATCATAAAAAAACAAAAGAGCTCTCAGGTACTGTGGCACGAGACCACTGGGCAACAGTTCTTCTTCTCCTTAGCCCAGCTAAGACACCTCTGACATTGTCTGTGGTTCAGGAGTGGCTTAGCAAGAGGAATACAACTGTAGCCAAATTCCTTGACACATCTGTGTGGTTGCTCTTGACGCCTTGACCCCAGCCTCAGTCCATTCCTTGGGTAGTTCACCCAAATTCTTGAAGGCTGCGGTTCTATTGCTTGGTTGTGCATATTTTTCTTCCACACTTTTTCCTTCCACTCAACTTTCTGTTAACATGCTTGGATACAGCAATCTGTGAAAAGCCTTTGGCAATAAATGTTTGTGGCTTGCCCTCCTTTTGAAGGGTGTCAATGATTGTCTTCATGTACAACTGTCAGATCAGCAGTCTTCCCCATGATTGTGTAGCCTAGTAAACCGAATTGAGAGACCATTTTGATGGCTCAGGAAACCTTTGCAGGTGTTTTGAATTGATTAGCTGATTGGTGGGTTTTTTGTTAGATGTGACTAAAATCATCACAATTAAAAGTACCAAAGTCTTAAACTAATTCAGTCTGTGTTTACTGAATTTATATAATACACAAGTTTTACTATTTGAGTTCATTCATACATTCATTCATTCATTTTCTACCACTTACCCGAACTACCTCGGGTCACAGGGAGCCTGTGCCTATCTCAGGCGTCATCGGGCATCAAGGCAGGATACACCCTGGACGGAGTGCCAACCCATCGCAGAGCACACACACACACTCTCATTCACTCACGCAATCACACACTACAGACAATTTTCCAGAGATGCCAATCAGCCTACCATGCATGTCTTTGGACCGGGGGAGGAAACCGGAGCACCCGGAGGAAACCCCAGAGGCACGGGGAGAACATTCAAACTCCACACACACAAGGCGGAGGCGGGAATCGAACCCCCAACCCTGGAGGTGTGAGGCGAACGTGCTAACCACTAAGCCACCGTGCCCCTACTATTTGAGTTGAATTACTAAAATAAATAAATAAAACTTTTCCACAACATTTGAATTTACTGTGTACAACTGTATATAAACAAGTTGAAATTGTGTAATAAAAACCAACCACAGCAACATTAGTTCAAAGCCACTGCCATGGCCTCCGAGTGGAGCTATTCTCAGCAGTTCCATATTTCTCCAGATCTGCTCCTTTAACTAAGAAATAACTGTTCATAAAAGGCTATAAACAAATGGACTTAAAATGTACATGAGCTCAAAAAATGTACAAAGAAAGGAAACAACAATCGCATTGTAACTTTGTTGGAAGGGTTCGATATGTGCTCAGGCAAAAAAGAAGATACAAAATGTGATTTTCTGCTCTCGGCAGGTGTAAGAGATAAAAATAGAACTTTAAGTAAATGTTCGCAGCTTGCTGATGGGAGATTGGTGCATCCGTTTTTCAGAAAGTTCAAAAGCTTTTTGTCATTTCTTCTAACACACAAATAAAGATAAATATGTTTTTTTTCTGCCACATAACTCAGCTCACAGTTAAACACTTATACTCTGTCTCACACATACCCTCTGTTCATCAGGAGATTTTACCCTGACCTTGACTCCCATGCCTCCTGCAGCAGTGCCTTTCCCCTCCACTCCCCCAGAAGATTGCTGTCTTCTCCATGACAGCATGGCAGCTACTGGACTGTACTTCTCTGCCTCTTTCACATGCACAGACACACACACACACACACACACACACACACACTCATTCTCTCTGCACCAGGGATGTGCAGGGCCCACAGTTATAAGAGCAGGTCAGAATAATTATAAGCAGCAGGCTTCACTGTGCTGTGTCCCCTCAATGACTGCCACAACCTACTGCAAGTACTTACTCATAATCTCCAGCATTTACCCTCTTTTAGGACAAAAACACACTGTTAACACTTTTTTTTTTTTTTCGGTTGTGTTGTGTTGTGTTATGCCACACTGAACCTGCATTAATGAAGACAGTGGGGGCTCACCGACAGCCTTAGCCACCAGTTTGGCACGTATGGTTGTGTTGCGGTTAGATTGTAGCGTCTATGGTCATATAAATGCGGTGCTTGAATTGTTTGCCGCATCGCATTTGTATTTTTATACAATTTCAATTTATCTTGAGTTTATACTTTAACTCTTTACTTTTTACAAAGGGTGATTACATCGGCAATAGCATCATAAAAGTAAAATAATCGCTCGAAATACTTTTTGATATCTTTATTTGTTTTCCCAGCACACGCTGCTAGCTGGTTAGCATCACTAGCCTGTTAGCCCAGTTTCCGCTAGTACACCTTATACTTTGACTCCTTACTTTTTACAAAGGGCGACCACTTCGGCAATAGCATCTTAAACGTAGAATAATTCATTGAATAATTCGCTCGATATTCGTTTTGATATAGCTAACATCTTATTTATTTGTTTTCTCATCGTCCGCTTCTAGCCGGCTAGCATCACTAGCCTGTTACCCTGGCTACCACTAGTACACCTTTTCACACTAATTATCTCTGTTGTACTTGTTCTATATCATCATGTCGGTTGCGTCTCTACCTTTGAGTGCAGGTGAGGACAGTTTCGAGCAGGCCGAGCTGTGGGAGCAGAAAGCCGAGCTAGAAGCTCCCCGGTTGGTCACTCACCTGTCTCAGGTAAACTCCCGGCGTGTAATTACTACTTCCTCCACCTCTACTCCGTGTGTTTCTCTGTCCAGGCCCAGTGCACCCAGGAAGCTGCTTGCCCAGGCGCTGTTCACTCCGGCGCCATGGTACCACGGATCCTGGGTGCAGCAGCGGAGGACGCGAGCTGGGCCCTGGTCGAGGACCTCTCCCCCTCCACCGGTTTTCGAGATCCCCACCCGGAACCGCTTCGCCCCCTTTGCAAGACAGACTGTGACGCTGTGATCATTGGAGACTCCATCGTCTGCCACATCCATGCTAATGTACTGTGGCTAAAGGTGAGGCTCGCACTCACTGCTTACCTGGTGCTCGTGTTCTTGATGCCGCTGCACAGGTACCTGGGATCGTGAGCAGGAACACCGGAGCTGTGGTTCTTCATGCTGGCACGAACGATACCAGCCTGAGGCAGTCAGAGATCCTGAAGAGGGACTTCAACACCCTGGTGGAGATGGTTCACAGCACAGCGCCCACGGCGAGGATCATCATGTCCGGACCGCTTCCAAAGTACCAGCGAGGAATTGAAAGATTCAGTAGACTTTTTGCTTTAAATGAATGGCTACAGTCATGGTGTCAGGCTCAGAATTTACTCTTTATTGATAACTGGAATGTTTTCTGGGAGCGTCCTAAGCTGTTCCGTGCTGACGGCCTGCACCCCAGCAGAGTTGGAGCGGAGATCCTCTCGGACCACATCTCCAGGGCGCTGCACACCTTCTGACTGGTAAACTACGATTTAAATCTAAATTTCAATAGCCATCCTTCACCTCAACACATTGACACAAATGCACACATAGCTCATCCTATAGAAACTGTGTCTGTTCCCTGAGTAGTGAGATCAAAAAGCAAATGCGTGAGAAGTTCTCAAAATAATCTTACTGTAATTAGACCAGAAAAATACCAAAGAAACAAAAACAATTCTTAAAGTTTGGGCTTCTGGACATTTGTGGACTTACTAAACTCATTTGGGCTTAAACAAAACATCACTAGAGCTCATCATCTTAATCATACACTAGATTTAATAATATCACACAGAATAGATGTCACTGATATAGATATCATACCTCAAAGTAATGACATCACAGACCATTACCTCATAATGTACAAACTACCTGTAAAACAGACTAACTGTGTCTCACCACGTTATCGGCTCGGTAGAACTATTATTCTGACCACTAAAGACAGATTCACAAATAACCTGCCTGACCAGTCTGGACTTCTTACTGTACCCTTAAACACAAACGATCTAGATGTAATGATTAACAGCATAGGTGCTATATTCACTCGCACACTAGACACTGTTGCCCCAATCCGATTAAAGAAGGTTAGAGATAAAAAGCTTGCACCATGGTATAATAGTCATACTCACACCCTCAAGAGAGAGACCCGTAACCTCGAGCGAAAGTGGAGAAAAACTAAATTAGAGGTTTTTAGAATTACGTATAAGGAAAGTATGTCCAGCTATAGACAGGCTCTAAAAGCTGCCAGGGCTGAGCACCTGAGCAAACTCATAGAAAATAACCAGAAATCTGAACACACTATTCCATCACAGTTCAGTAGTGAGGATTTTATGAGATTCTTCACTGATAAAATCGAAAGTATCAGGAATAAAATAGGTGATGCTCAATATATGAGAGCATCTAGTGACCCAGTCTCACCTAAGGCTCTAGACACACAACTACAGTGCTTTACAAGTACAGGACAGGAAGGGTTAGATAAACTTATTTCTACAGCTAAATCAACAACTTGTTCACTAGACCCCATTCCAACTAAATTACTGAAAGAAGTGTTACATAAAGCTGGTGAACCTCTTCTTTATATTATTAACTCCTCATTATCTTTAGGTTACGTCCCTAAATCCTTCACGTTGGCAGTTATTAGGCCACTCATCAAAAAACCTAATTTAGATCCAAATGAACTATCTAATTACAGACCTATTTCACACCTTCCGTTTATGTCTAAAATACTTGAAAAGGTTGTGTCTGTTCAACTGAGCTCCTTCTTACAGGGGAACAATATCTTCGAAGAGTTTCAATCAGGTTTCAGTTCCCATCATAGCACAGAAACTGCACTTGTGAAAGTCACAAACGACTTGTTCTTAGCTTCGGACAAAGACTGTATGTCTCTATTAGTTCTATTTGACCTTAGTGCTGCATTTGACACTATAGATCATCAACATTCTACTGGATCGCTTACAAAATTACACAGTTATTCATGGACAGGCTTTAAGTTGGTTTAGATCCTACCTGTCTGATCGATACCATTTTGTGGAATTAAATGATGAATCCTCTAGTATATTGCCAGTTAATTATGGGGTCCCTCAATGATCAGTTCTAGGACCTCTGCTTTTCTCGATATACTTGCTTCCATTAGGGAACATTATTAGAAGACATGGGATTAGTTTCCACTGCTATGCTGACGACACACAGTTATATATCTCATCAAAACCAGAAGAAATAGCTAAAGTGTCCAAGTTAACTCAATGCCTTAGAGAGATAAAAAACTGGATGAGCTGCAATTTTCTGTTGTTAAACTCTGATAAGACAGAAATGCTACTTATAGGTCCAAAAACCAGCACACAGAAACTCACAATTTAACTTCCATATAGAGGGATGTACTGTTACTAGTAGCTCGACAGTGAAAGACCTGGGTGTTATATTAGACACTTGTCTTTTGAAAATCATATCGCCCATACTACAAAAACAGCCTTCTTCCACATTAGAAATAATAGTCCAAAATGCAGCTGCCAGAGTTCTCACAAGAACAAGAAAGTATGACCATATAACCCCAATTGTATCATCTCTACACTGGCTACCTGTCAGTTTGTAATCCTCTTAAGCAGTTGCTTACAAACTGCTGCCACTTACATACAAGGCTCTTAATGGTTTAGCTCCCATGTATCTAACTAGTCTTCTAACACGTTACAGTCCTTCACGCTCTCTGAGATCACAAAACTCAGGACTTCTGGCAGTTCCCAGAATATCTAAGTCCACTAAAGGTGGTAGAGCATTTTCTTATTTAGCTGCCAAACTCTGGAATAGTCTTCCTGATAGTGTTCGGAGCTCAGACACACTTTCCCAGTTCAAATGTAGATTAAAAACTCATCTCTTTAGTCAGGTGTACACATAATACATCCCATAATATTGTGCACTATTACATCAGACTTGCACATCTTTATGAACAGCAGAAATGCCCTCTGGAGTCGATCAACGCGTATACGCGTTTTGTGGCATAATTTCCTGTTAAGGCCGAAAAGAACTTAAATTACACTTTCAGTTTCGATCGTACAGACAAGAGCAATACATCAATCGAATCTGTAAAGGGTCTACTTTTATTTGTATACACACATAATAACAACAAAACACTGTGCTTTTGTAGAATAAAGAAAATAAACAGAGTGCGTTCTCTGCCATCTCGGACTCGGTGACCACTCTTCACACACATAAATAAAACAACCCGAATCTCAGCGAATACTTGCCATAAATACAAGATAAATATATGCATAGAAAGCTTAAAATTTCTATTTTTAAATAAACAAATTCAAGTCAAAAACAAATAATCTATTTTTATGTAATCCGTATGAAAGTAAGGAGTGGTCCGGTTTCTCCTGTTTCGCCTCATTATAGATAATGAGTTCCCGCCTCCGTCTGAGCGCGCTGTTCATATGCAAATGAACTGAGGAGATTCAGGTAACCACGTACACGCCCTCAAGACACAGGAATGACTCAGAACATGAAATCCGGACCTGTGTGCTTTGCAAAGCAAAGCATGGTAAGAGGCAGGACACTACTTGGAAATGCCAGGCATGTGATGTTCACTTGTGTGTTCAGCTGAAAAGGAACTGTTTCCTAGTGTGGCACAAAGATGTATAACTGTTCAATTCTGGGTACTATGTGACAGAGTAGGTTAGTGGGCTTCCTGATTGTGTCTTCTGTGTTATTACTAACTTCTAAAGTGATTTTGTGTGATAGTTAAATATTCTAAATAAACTACAAACAAAAAACACACATTTATTTTGTCCTCAAATTCTTTCTTGTAACTCCTCTCTCAGTCACATACCTGCCTGAAAGGCTCATTATGCAGCTCATTATGCGGGCTTTTGTCTTCTCAGGTGTGAATCACATTAATATTCATGAAAGTTGATGCCCACTCGCATATGCCCTTTACAAACAAAAAGTGTCTTAGAAAATTTAAATCAATATATTTTTTTCTGTGAGCGAGTAAACAAGATGATTTTCACATTATTTTGAAGCAAAAACTCTAGGCTACAAGATCCAGTTCTCAAAAGTCTTGTGAACCAATGTTCTGTATGTGTTTTATGGCCTTATTCAAGTGATTTAAAATATTTCATTTTTCACTAACCACGCATAAACATTGTTTTCTCAAAAACACAATCATGTACATACATGCTGCTCACATATTATTTTAGTCCAGTTTCTGCTGATTACAGTGATATTAGACTTTAGCCATTTATGTCTTTATAAGTAACTGAAAAAAGCACAAATGTCAGGGTATGACAAAACTTCTCCAGGCCCTAAAAATACCCTCAGACTCCAGAGGGTTAAACCCTCTCCACTGTTTCTCTCTTTCTACCCATCTTGAGGCATCCAGACATTGTAACCAGCTCCGATCGTCTTCTGTGTGTAGAGCCCTGCTAAATTAGGGTCTAATAATTATTTAGTTTGTGTTTTCTTTTACACTAAATAGTTAAAAATTATTACTTTCAAACAAAAAAAAAAAAAATAACTAAAGAAAAAACTATCGGCTGATTGGATTATCGTGTTTTTCAAGTGGGTGCTTCGTGCTTGAGTTTCACTGTTCCATTGGATATCGTGTGTACTGTAAAGTGTACACACATTCACATGAGCTCCAACGTAGCACGCCAATGAGAGACTTAAATCCCAGCTGGGTAAAATATTTCTTTTGTGGGGTTTTGTTTTGTTTTGTTTAAATTTACATTTCTTTGGGTTAATAAATGTTTGTTTATTGTTTATACAGTATAATCTCCTGTGCTTTCTTATTTAAAGAAAGAAGACTGGTAAAAGAAGGCCTGTTAGGTAATTTAAGATTTATTTTATTGTGTGGCACAAATGCCTTTATTATTATTGGTTATCATTAATTATTTTGAGTGATAGAAGAGAATATTTAAAAGAAACACTGAGGTCTGAGGCCCTAGGTTAAATACAGTAGTTTTGAGTTACTTTGGTAGTAAATATATTACACCTTAAGTAAATTTAGATGTGCCTCTCACGTGTAAAGTTATATCCTTAGACATACTTTGAGCCAGATAATTAGTGAGAGGGCTATATGTGCGATGAAGATGTTGGACCTCCACTGAGATGAGGCCGACTCTGTGAGAATCCTGAGACATCTACAGACCTACCAGCTCCAGTTGGACTCTGTGATACTAAAGACGAGATCTGAACTCCATGTGATCCTTACACCAATACAACATTTGTTTGACTGTATATTTATAATCACACACTCCAGTGTCACCCATATGAGGATGGGTTCCCCTTTGAGTCTGGTTCCTCTCAAGGTTTCTTCCTTTACCAATTTAAGGGAGTTTTTCCTTGCCACTGCTGCCTGAGTCACCTCAGACTTGCTCATTGGGGATAAACACATACACATTGCAAACTATATTTGCTATGTAGTTACATAAGGAATAATAGAAAGAATTAATATAATAAATAATAAAAATGATATATATCATTTTTATTATTTATTATATTAATTCTTTATATTATTCCTTATGTTTTTCTTCTGTTCTATGTTTATGTTCTGTAAAGCTGCTTTGAAACAATGTCTATTGTAAAAAGCGCTATACATGGTATTGTAGTGTTGTCTTTAATGTGTTTCCATAAAGTTATTAATCTCTTAAATATACAGTTCCCATGGTTTGATAATGTCACGTATTGTAGTGTTATATAACATGGTATTGTGGTGTTGTCTTTAATGTGTTTCCATAAAGTTATTAATCTCTTAAATATACAGTTCCCATGGTTTGATAATAAAGAGCAGAAGGGCCGAGCCACGTCCACAGCCGAGCAGAAGGGCCGAGCCACGTCCACAGCCGAGCAGAAGGGCCGAGCGACGTTCACAGCCAAGCAGAAGTGCAGAGCGACGTCCACAGCCAAGCAGAAGGGCCGAGTGACGACCACAGCTGAGCTGAAGAGCACAACCCCTGACACACGTCTCGAAAACCCGAATTGGAGGGAGGGCGAAAAAGATCCTCTGCCATGAAGGAAAAAATAAACAAAAATATCCATAGGGCAAAAACATACGGGCCTGCAACACCCCCCGCGGACAGGAAGTGGGGCAGCGTCCTCCACGGGAAACCAGGAACATAAACAAACGCACATGGCCAAAGTCCAGGCTGGATCCTGACAGTCATGTTTTCCAGAGACATTAGATTATTTGATCTGGGGTAAATTTCCATCAGCTTTGTAACAATTTGTTCATCACAATATGACATAGTGTAATATAAACTGTGGTATCTTTTTGGTAATGGGCACTCACTTTGTGACATACAGGAAAAAAGAATGTTTTTACTTTTGCAATGCTTGTGTTAATTGTATAGCATAAATTTTAAAACTATTTATTTATTTATTTATTTATTTATTTATTTATTAGTTTATTTATTTGTTTATTCAATGTTGTTTTTAATAATCCATTGAAATAGATATTGAATGATTGACAATATAGTTATTACACTAAAAAAACACACAAAGATGCATAAAGAGCAAATATAATTATACACTAATTTAAAAAAGCAGACAGCGGACAAGTAGTCGTTATCTTTGAGTATTCTGCATATTGGATGATCAAGTCTCTAGGATCATCTGCACAGAGACAGTTTAATATATCACAGTATAACTATAAGAAACTTAGTTTTTCACCCATACTATCATAAACGGTAATCCTGTTTTAGCAGTGTTTTAGGGGTGATTCTTAAAAGCCAAGTCAGACCAGGCCAACTTTGGTGTGTGTGTGTGTGTGTGTGTGTGTGTTTGTGTGTTTGCAGCTAGTTTCAGTCCCAGTACCAGAATCAGAAGCAGAAAGGGTAATACTCTCAGCACATGTTACCTTCTGTAACAGGTGGTATGAAACAGTCAGTGATGGCAGCTAGAATTCCTGCCTATTTGTGCCCCTAGTTTTCTAGGATTTCCCTTCCTCCATTCCCATCCTTTTCCCTCCTGGCCTCTCCTAACCACACAGGCTTGACTGACAAGCTAATCATGAAGCTAGGATCCCCTTGACTATTTATTCTGCTGCAACAGAACACCTCCCAGTCAATGAAACTGCAATATAATGATTGAGCTTGGCAGAAAAAGAGGAGGATTAGGGTGTTGGAAAACTGAAAAGAATTTTGGTGCTACTGCCTCTATTTCTCAGGCCCTCACTTCTCCACCAAGCTGCCAGTAGGTTAAAAACAGATTGGCACAAATAAAGAAAAAAGACAAAGAATGAAAGAGAAGAATGTGTCTCAGGAGGTAGCACACCAAAAAGCAGGATATTAAAAGCCACAAAGCGGATTCCCTGCTGTGCATGGAGAAATAGCCACAGCCCAGGGAAGTCACATCTGAAAGGAAGGAAGTCCACTCACTAAATTGTTCTAGCCATCTGAGTGTTTTATTTTGCAAGGTTTTTTATTTTAGCACAGTTTTGAGACAAAGCCTCGGGAAGGTGAGAGCCTCAGCCAGAGATGGCAGCAAAAAGGTCACTGTTAACCCAAGCGATTAACATTAAATTAATGACTGACAAGTAGACACCACACTGAATATAGAAAATATCATATTAAAAATACCTCAAAAAAATTCAGTTACACATTTAAGTAACTCTGATTCTGTTTTCCAGGCAGCTTACTGTACATCTGCCAGAGCTCCACAGAGTGCACATCTAACTATTGATCTGTGGAGGAAGCAAAGCAAAAGCAATTAGTGCCGTTATTGTTCCAGTTGCACCACTTCAGTCAACGATCCAATTTTCATTCTGTTTGCACACATAATTAAAACAAATCTGTTACATATATCTCAGGGATCAGCAGACCCCTTTTCAAAGACTTCAGTTGCATGGTAAGTCAATGAAGTGGCAAAGATGCAAGAATCAATATGTTCCAGTCACTAATGCCATGGGGAGTCACTCAAAACCATGTTGAATATTGACTACCATTATCCCATCTTGTGCAGCCTCCACAAAGGCATGGTTGAATTGTAGTCACAGTTGAAAGAAACACTTCTTAGATTTGGTGTCCCTAAAAAGTGACTTTATGAATGAAAACAGTTGATACTTCTGGGCAAAGATAGTGGCTAACATATTAAGTTTTAAAAAAAAAACA
The DNA here is from genome assembly GCF_030014155.1 of Tachysurus vachellii. Taxonomy (NCBI): domain Eukaryota; kingdom Metazoa; phylum Chordata; class Actinopteri; order Siluriformes; family Bagridae; genus Tachysurus; species Tachysurus vachellii. Next base: position 13,962,250 of record NC_083468.1, on the reverse strand, counting down.
GCACCCCAGGTCCCCTGTGTAATAGTTCATATATTTCTTTCATGATTATCATTGACATTGATGTTTGGACTTCTGCTATGTGACTATTTGACCTATTAAGAAAATGTATGGCTGACGAAACTAGTGGAACTTTGCCACAACGTAATTGTAGAACCTGGCTTTTAAATATGCTCTTTACTCCTCAGCTCCAGCAGAATTGCTTAATGTGTGCTCTATTAAACACAATATTGTTGCAGAGTTATTGTCTGCAATTTTTTCTTGTAAAATGAGAGAGCAGTTTACACTTCAAACCTTCCAAAGAATTTCAGTGTTCTAGTCTCTATTTAAAGGCTTTGCTTATAATGTGACATAACTGGCTGATTAAGCTATTTATGTTGTGATTTTGTTTTGGAAACCAGATGCTGAATAAATATTAGTAATTGCACAATACACAGAAATGCAAGACACTATGGATGGTCTCTCTTCCTATGCTTTATAAAAAAAAGGACTTTTTAAGAGTTCCTTGTTTTGTCCCTCTAGGGTATAGACTATGCAGGATTTTACAAATGCATTTCTCTATCAGACTGGGCTTCAAGCAGAATCCCTCTTATTCTCAAATGAATAAAAAGCATTAAAATATTGTATTTAAATTAGCAGAAGTTATAATTATAATTAGTGTACATGCACAAGACAATGCATGCAAAAGATATTCAGCAGAAAAAAGCAGCTTACTTTTCATTTATCAGATATACACAAAAACAATGCACATGTACTTTAATCTTGACAGTCATTATCTTTTACTAAATTCTTGACTAGATTTCTAAGGCATGTCAGCATAATTGGCTTGGTAATTTGGATGCTGCAAGTGTTCCTTAAAGCATTTTATAGTGCATCACAGCTACATTTAACAGAGGTTGCACCGAGGAAACAGAACAACATAAACATGCATAAAACCTCTCCACTGAGTTTATGGACTCCACTAAGTTTTTTTCTGAAATTTTCAGCTTCATATCTCTATATAGATATAGATAGATGTATATCTATAGATAGATGTATATAGATGTAGATTCAGCTTCAGATAAACCATGCCATGATAGCCATCATGCCATTCTTCTACTGTAGGTTATGGCTGGTCATTTGAAGGCTGTAACAAGGCTATGTATTTTATATGCAAATACATTTCATAAATTATCAAAGGATAGTATGTTATTGGCCAAATGAGAGAAATGTCCTTGTCTGTATATATTGTGTACCTGGCCTGTATATATTGCAGTTTATAAACCTGTTTACAATGTTTGTTCACTAATAAAGTTGCAGAGCTACTAAATTGTTTTTCATTGTTTTTAAACAATGACAATAAAGATCTATTCTACCGTATTGTATTCTGTTTTTACATTGCAGTACATTGTCATAGAATAATTATATTCTATAATAATTAGATTATAAATAAATGGATTATAAATATTTTTTTCTCTTGCTTTTTCTGCAGTATAATGCTATGCTGTAAAAAATGTAGAGAGCAGTGAATTAGTATCTGAGCTTCTTTAGATCAATCAAATGATTCAACTCACAAGCCTAGCATGAAGAATAATGAAAAATAGAACAGATTGAAGTTATTGAAACTAACAGTTTTGTAGGCAAAGGGTTGTAAATATTTTGAATATTTACAACCCTTTGCCTACAAAACAGCATAAATTCTTCTAGGTATACCTGCACACAGTTTTTGAAGGAACTTGGCAAGTAGGTTGTTAGAAAACATCTTGAATTGGTAGTTACCCACAGACCTTCTGTGGATGTAGGCTGTCTCATATCCTTTTGGGGACCAAACCATAAAGACTGGTTCTTCTCCACCCAGATGACTTTGTATGTTTGAGGTCATTGTCCTGCTGCAGAATAAACTTGGTGTTAATCAGAGTCCTCCCTGATGGTATTGCATAATGGATAAGTATCTTCCTGTATATCTCAGCACTGAGGACATCATTTTTAGTAATGCATCTCCAAATTTGCAAGGAACCTTCATAGCCAAATATTGAAAACGTTGACTCATCAGCCAACGTTGACTCATCTGCTTTCATTTTTCTGCATGCCGGTTCCTATTTTTCTGTGTACATAAGTGAGTCATTTAGCTTTGTTTCTATGTTGTAGGTAATGCCTTTTTTGCTAAAATTCCTTAATAAAGACCACTTCTGGCAAAACATCTTCAGACAGTAGATGGATGAACCTGGTCCCACTGGTCTTTCCCAGTTGTTTGCTGATAGTACTGCTGGACATCTTCTGATGTCTGATCTTAAGTGTCCTTGGCTGGCCACTGCATCTACAGTCCTCAACATTGCCCATATCTCGAGTAGCACATCTTGAAACCACAGTTTGTTTTGAAATATTTACCAAGGAGAGACCTTGCTGATGCACTATAACTACCTTGTGGTGTATGACCTGTGACAGGAACTGTCTTCAACAATCTTACCTTAGTCGCAGCATTTGGCTGTTCCTCACCCAGTTTTGGCCTCCTACACAGCTGTTTCTTTTCAGTTAATGACTAGTTAATGTGCTCTAATTACATATGAAATTGATGACCATTAGTACTTGATTGGTATAATTGTTTAATCACACACCTGACTCTGATTATACGGATTTTGTGCAAGTGTAAGAACTGCTTCTAACTTGAAGCCAAATGGTAATCAAACCAAATATTGATTTGATTTAGAGTTTTATTCTATACACACACTGCACACTATTGTACTTACTATTGTAAGACTCTATTGTTACCGTAATTACAGGTTAAAGTAAAGTAACATTTCTTCCTGTATTAAAGTTATTTTGTTTTCAAATTCTATAAAACAATATGAAATTAAAACAGATGTGTCCAAAATGTGACTTTTAAAAATAGAGCAATTTCTACTCTAGCCACATTTCTGTTAGAGTGGATGGTCAGAAAGTTGACAGCTGAACATTACATACTCAGTTTCCAAACACTGGGCTATTTCTGTGTAAAACAGCTAAATGATAATTTCTGAAAGATGGTTTCTAAGCTGTATGAATGAACAATACATGCAATGAACATAAATGTCTTTGGAACTTAGAAGTGAAATTGCCTCAATACTCGGGCAAGGGTTCCCTCTGGTGGTTGGGCGAGGTTGTATCAGCATATGACATTACAGAGACCCTGAACCCCGATATCTTCGGGGAGGCCATAAACTCTGACCACTTGTTTAAACAGTTCTGTGGTGGTTTCCATGGTGGTGGGTAAACCCTTGAGGGGAATGAGAGGGAAAGCCTTAGAGAACCTGTCCGTGGCTACAGGTAAAGTGGTATGCCCATTAGAGTTGGGGAGGTCTGTGATAAAGTCTACTGAGAGATGTGACCATGATCATCTTCACATCCTGAGGGTCACCCGGGAATTCAAAGAACAAAGTTGCTTCTCCTCAACATATTTTGGTGGCCCTCAGGATGTGAAGAATAATGTACAGCCCTGTCAAGCATGTGCCCAGTCTGAATCCAGCCACCAACTCCCAGCGAACCTTCTGGAACCACTCCCAGTACCCTGGCGATCATGGTCACACCTCTCAGTAGACTTTATCACAGACCTCCCCAACTCTAATGGGCATACCACATTCATGAGCACGTGCCCATTCACCAGCCCATTGCACCAGAGCTAGAAGGATGGATGGATGCAGAATGGGTTCATGGGCTGGTGAATGGGATTGTGGTGGCGTGAGATGGAGTCGGCCTTGCTGCTTTTTGTTCCTTGTTGATAAGTTACCATGAAGAACTGGGCCCACCTGGCCTGATGAGGATTGCGTCTTTTGCCATTCTTAAAGTACTCCAGATTTTTATGATCAGTTATCATGGAATGAATGCTTTGCCCCCTTGAGCTTATGTGGCCACTCCTAGGGCTTCCTTAATGGATAACAGTTCTCATTTGCCTGTATCTTAATTGCCCTCTGTGCTGTGAGCTTTCTCGAGAAAAAGGCACATGGACATAGTTTCCCAGGCTAACCATGACTGTGCATTGGGATCTGGATTTTTGAGAGCAAGGGCCAGGAAGGCCAGGAAGGAAGCCTGACTACTTCTGTCCATTGTAGCTTCTTAAGAGTGCCCTGGATGAGATTTTCTGAGTGGTGCGGCCACCAAACTGTAATTTTGCATGGACCAATTGTAAAAGTTGGTGAACCCCAGGAAGCATTGCCGTTCCTTGAACATGGTGGGCAGTGGCCAGTTTGTAACTGCTTGTACCTTTCTAGAGTACAAGCACCTCTCTGAGGAATAGTGTAGAGTAGAAATGCAATTGTGTTTTTGTGAAATTCATATTTTTCAGCCTTTACATATGTGTCTCTGTAGAATGGTTAGCACCATGTGCATGTGACGAATGTGGTCCTTTATGTTTATGGATGTTGTCAATATAAGCAATCATGTAGTGGTTAAGAATGTCTCTGAAGATGTCACTGATGAAAGCTTAGAATACTGCTGGTGCATTAGCGAGTCCATATGGCATAACTAGGTATTCATAGCGCCACCCTGGTGCTATTGAAGGAAATTTTCCATTTGTCTCTTTCTTTAATCCTGATTAGGTTGTATGTACTTCGTAGATCTAGTTTGATGAATACCCATGCATCTCATAGTTGCTCTAGGGCCACATGGTCTAATGGGAGAGGTCCATGAGTGCGTATAGCCCCGGTAGTCAATGAGTCCTCCACCCTTTTTTTGTCGAAGCATAATCCTGCCACTGCAGGGGAGGTGTATGGGCGGATGTAGTTATCTGTCAGGGCTTTCTCTTCCATGTACTCTTTCATGGAACAGTCCTATGGTTAATGAGGTGGCAGCTCTGTAGCACATTCCTTGCTAATAATTTTTTGTTGTCGTATGCTGCAGGGATGAGAGTATTCTTGCAGTGCTTGGGACTTTCAAAAGAAATGGGGGTGGCCTTGAAGGGGATCTCATTCCATATGCTATCAGCTGGTAATGTACAAAATTTTACAACATATTCAGTGGTGGTTTCAGAGCCTTGTTGGAACTGGAGTGATTGCACTGAAATGTCTCTGCCTCCAGTTGCAGTCCCACATGGCAGAGGCACAATCCAGTGCTCTCCCTGTTAATAGTGTCAATATAAAGCCAATATTAGTGTTTTCCTCCCAGTAGGCATCAGGTTGGTGTGAAAAAAAAGTTACATTGGCATAGAATTCCTCTGCAGTGGTGCACTTCAATGTCAAATTTTTACAGAAAAGCCATTAAGACAGACTTACTTCAAGGCGATGGTCGTGGAGGTGTGGTCATCTGTTGCGACTGTTTAATTATTTGCTCCTTATTATTTGCGGCCTGTAACACGGTGATTTAAGCAATGAAAACAAACATCTTAGTATGCAAATGAATGAAGAATACTTACCAATAAGGGCAGCGAGCATGCTGCTTAAATATCTGTGGAACCCGGAAGTGGCTCAATAATCGGGTGAGGGTTCCCTCTGGTGTTTGGGCGAGGGTGTAGCAGTATGGAACATTACAGAGCCCCTGAACCCCGATATCTTCGGGGAGGCTGTAGCAGCTTTGAAGTTTACAATTATATAAAAATAAAATTATGAAAGAAGCAGACTGCATTATCAGTTTCCTGATCTTTGCTGAAAGGAGTAAAACCTGGGATATTTTGTAGCCCATCTGCCTCAAGGTTCAATATGTTGTCTGTCCTGAGATCCTTTTCTGTTCAACATGATTGTAAAGAGTGATTTACTAGTGAGTTATTGTAGCCTTCCTGTCAAATAGAACCTGTGTGACCATTATCTTTTTACCAGCTTCCTGTCATTGTCTCTGGCATTAGAATGCTCTGTATACATCCTTGTCTCACCTAATGCGCTGATGCTGCTCCATGATACCAGGTCAAGAAAAAAGTCAAAGCTCCTTTTTGAAACTAGTGCTGACAGTATTGGGCCTCTGTGAATCGGGAGTAGTAATCATGATCAGCATGAAAATACACTCACACACATACATGCGCACACACACACTCCACCTTATATACACATCTGTACATTCTGAAATCACATGCTCTATAAGAACATAAAGAAGCATGTTTCCTGTAGGAGGGAAGTGTTCTGTTTCAAAGATAAAACACAAAGAACTAGCCTTAGGACTGCTTTATCTTCAGGGAGCTGGGGCAAGATCTAAGATTGCAGAATATTACAATTAAATGCCAAGAAGATTATGTGAAATTTAACTTTACTGTCATTGTGCAAAGTACATGAACAAAGCCAATGAAATGCAGTTAGCATCTAAGCAAATGTGCATAGTATTTTATTTACAATAGATATACAGCTATTTAGGGTGATACAGAGGGGGAGTGGATGATTTATGTACATTGGTGCAGTAGTTAATAAATTGGAGATATAAGGGCTTTAAATGTATGAACAATGTACAGTGGTATAGACATATTAAATATATATATGTATATGCTATACACTAAACAGGATATACATAAGTGGATGTATGCATGTTTAAAATCTATATAAAAATGTAATCAGCTGTTCAGCATGGAAACAGCTGTAGGGAAGAAGATAGTTTGCCTGAGTCACCAATAGCAACGTCCCAATGGGAAAAGGGTAAATAGTGCATAATTAGAGTGAGAGATTTTTTGATGCCTTTGCACTCTGCCTTTTCACAGCATTTCTTGTAAATGCTTTCGATGGTGGGTAGCTGGATACCAATGATTCGTTAGGCAGTTTTTGGTCTGTTGTAGTGCAGCTGCCAATAACCATAAGAATGAATGACTAATAAATTAATATAAGATTTTGTTACAGATTCAGATAGCCTCAATGTTTCTATGACCAGATATTGGGAAAATGACCAAATCCAGTGCATTTTAGAAAGGGCAATTTTGACAAATCTATATGTGGAAAAATATTGTTGAAAAATTGCAATTTCACACCATATTTTCCCTATAGCCTATATTTTCTATTTTATTTTATTGTATCTTATTTGTCTTATTTAAATTTTTTTTTACCTTATTTTAATTATTTTATTTTAATTATTTTACTGTTAATTGCCTCTATTTTTATATCAAGGAAAGTCATAAAAAGCATTTCAATACATGTCATACTGTGCACGATTATGCATGTGACAAATAAAATGTGAACTTGTATTTGACCTATAAGACATATTTTTTGACATAAGATATATATTTTTAAAAATGCAGCTTGGTTTTTACTGTAATTAAATTGTTAATATTTCAGTAGTGAAATGAGGTTTATTGGATTAACAGAAAATGTTAATAACAGAAAATGTTAAGAAAATGCAATATGCATCAAAACAAAATTAGACAGGTGCATACATTTGGGCACCCTTGCCATTTTGTTGATTTGAATACCTTTAACTACTTAGCACTGATTAATTGGAACACACAATTGGTTTGGTGAGCCCATTAAGCCTTGAACTTCATAGAAAGGTGCATCCAATCATGAGAAAAGGTATTTAAGGCTAATTGCAAGTTGTTGTTCTCTTTGACTCTCTCTTCTGACTCTCAAATGACCTGAAAACAAAGATTGTTCAACATTATGGTTTAGGGGAAGGCTACAAAAAGTTATCGCAGAGATATAAGCTGTCAGTGTCCACTGTGAGGAACATCATGAGGAAATGAAAAACCACAGGCACAATTCTTGTTAAGGCCAGAAGTGGCAGGCCATGTAAAATATTGGAGAGGCAAAGGCGAAGGATAGTGAGAACGGTCAAAAACAGCCCACAGAATACCTTCAAAGACCTACAACATCAACTTGCTGCAGATGGTGTCATTGTGCATCGCTTAACAATTCAGCGCACTTTGCACAAGGTGAAGCTGTACGGGAGAGTGATGCGAAATAAGCCTTTTCTGCACACATGCCACAAACGAAGTCCCTTGAGGTATGCAAATGCAATATTGATGTGATTTTTCTGTAGGGGTTCCCAAATTTATGCACCTGTCTAATTTCATTTTGACACATATTGCGCATTTTCTGTTAATACAATAAACCTCATTTCACTGCTGAAATATTACTGTGTCCTTTAGTTATTTGATAGATCAAAATGAAATTGCTGATCCAAACAACCAAATATTTATAAATGAAAATCTTGAAAATTGTCAGGGGTTCCTAAACTTTTGCATACGACTGTACTAGTGCATGTCAGAGCACCAACCAAGCCATGAAGTCCAAGGAATTGACTCTAGACCTCAGAGACAGGAATGTATCAAGGCACAGATCAGGGGAACAATACATAAAACATTTTGAAGGTCTCAATGAGCACAGTGTTTTCCATCACCCATAAATGGAAGCTGTTCTGAACCACCAGAATTCTTCCTAGAGTGGGCTGCCCAGCCAAACTAAGCGATCTAGAGAAGAAAGGCCTTAGTCAGGGAGGTGACCAAGAACCTGATCGTCATTCTGACAGAGCTAAAGTGTTTCTCTGTGGAGAAATGAGAACCTTCCAGAAGAACAACTAACTCTGTGGCACTTCACCAATCAGGCCTGTATGGTAGAGTGGCCAGATGAAAGCCACTCATCAGCAAAAGGCATCTGAATGACTCTTAGTCAATGAGAAACCAAATTCTCTGGTCTGATGAAACAAAGATTGAGGAAACCAGGCACTGCTCATCACCTGGCCAATACCAACCCTACAGTGAAAAATGGTGGTGGCAGCATCATGCTGTGGGGATGATTTTCAGTGGCAGGAAGTGAGATAGTGATAGTGACAGACTGGATAGCAAGATAACAAAGGAGTGGCTACTGGACAACTCTGTAAATGTCTTTGAGTACCCAGCCAGAGCCCAGACTTCATTGAACATCTCTGAAAATGGCTGTGCACCGATGCTCCCCATCTAATCTGATGGAGCTTGAGAGGTCCAGCATTGTTTTTTTAGAATTATTTGGAATTTTTTTAAATTTTAGGTGGGGGAAAAATAATTTAATCCATTTTGGAATAATGATGTAACATAACAAAATGTGGAAAAAGTGAAGCACTTTGTTTGAATACACTGTAGATCTTTTTAACATATCCTGTCATTAATAATCACACCAAACATGTATTCAAATTAACACACACACTCATTCCTTGCATCCTATCATAAAGGTAAACAATGACCGTCTACAAGTCTAGAAAATAGGATGAAACCATTTGCATTTTATTATTCCATTTTCTCTTTTCCTGGACCACAATGTGGTTCCGAGAGCCTGTTTTATGTATTCAGCTGTTTTCCACCTTTCTGACCCTCCAGCCCTGCATTCCCCTCCCTCTAAATGCATGTGGAACCGCTTAAATAAACCATCAAATGGAGCCCAGCTGCAACAACAAGCAATCGATTGGAGGCAAGTTGGTGCATCTGAGTCTTCAGCAGGTGGGGTGGGAGTTGTAATTTGCTAGAAGGGCTTTCACATCTGCCTGGCTTCAGTAGTAGAAGCAGAGTAAGAATTAAAAAGAAAATGCATTGTAAATTTAGCCTCACATGATAGATATCAATGCAGGGTTTGATATAATGTGTGTGGTTGGGAAAGATTTGCCATTGTATAAACAATTGACTTCCCACCTTCCCAACCTTCCCACCACATCTGGGAAGTCTCAAGCACAGGAGGCTTTGAAAACAAATAGCTAATAAGTTACTTGAATTTACTAATTAGGTTTTAAAGAACATAGTGAGCACCAGGATGAGTGAGTGCCAAGAAGAGCAATGTAGGACAGGAAATAAAAAGAATAAAGAAAGAAAGAAAGAAAGAAAGAAAGAAAGAAAGAAAGGCTAAATTTACAAATGGAATTCACAGACAGAGAGAGAGAGAAAGTATGTATATGCATATGATAAATTGTAAACAATATATAATAAATCTTGTTAATTTATGATAAAAACTCAGAACTTATCTGCCCAGCTGCTATAAACAAAACTGAAATAATAAATAGAGCTTTCTCTCTCACTCTCTGATCTCTCTATCTTTATCTCTCTGTGTTTCCTAAATATCCTTGTAAATATCCTTCTGTTGACATTGGTATTAATGTAAGCTAATTAATGCTGTAATACTTAACCTAGGAAACTTTTGGCTCTTTGTTATACAAGCTGCAGTTTTTATACTCCTAATTAATTTTAATTATTAATATATTCACACACACACACACACACACACACACACACACACACACACACACTATATCAATGAATATTCGTGGACCATTTAAAAAAGGCCCTAATCCCCTCTCCCCTATTTGCTCTCTTCAATACTGCATTTTTCATTTAATCCCCTCTTTCAAACAAATGAGCAGATTCCCCTCATCCTCCCTCAGCAACTCAGCTGCCTCCTAGGCACACTTGTGTGGAACAGAGACAACCCAGGTTAACAGTAATGCTGGAGTTTGCTTTAGAATACTAGTGAGAACTGGGATCTTAACCTTTTATCTGCTTTCATAAGATTTCAGTGCTGGAGAGAGTTGGGTAGAGCAAGAAAGACAGAAATAGTCCAATAGACGATTTCCAATAGTCAATGTATCTAATTTTACCCCTAAGCACATTGTGTGTTCTCGCCAGAGACCTGCAAGTTTGAAAAATAGAGGAAAACCACTCACAGCCAGCAAATGCTTCAAGGAGTGTTTTACAGCAGTTTGTCTCACACACACACACACTATATAGATAGATAGATAGATAGATAGATAGATAGATAGATAGAAAGAACTTTATTGTCATTGCATTGTACAGGTACACAGCAACGAAATGCAGTTTGGCATCTACCAGAAGTGCAAAATGTAGCAGTTGTGCAAAGGTGCAGATAAATATCTAGCATATTTACAGTAAGTGGTATATATGAAAGTATATACAGTGAATAAATATAAAGGCTATAACAGTGTAGAGATGTGTGGACATACAGGAGTACAGTGAATAAATATAAAGGCTATAACAGTGCAGAGGTGTGTGGACATCATTAAGAATTACAGAATTACAGAAATGGTTCTAAGGCTATGGCATTGAAGAGGAATGTGCAGAGTGAAAGGTTACAAGATTACAAGATTATGGCATATAAGGAGTTAGCAAGCTGAATAAACAGTCTACTATAAATATATATACACACACACGTTATATACACATAGATGAATGTGAAATGTTGGGCAGAATGTACAGTAATGATATAAAGATACATATAGATAAAAATAGTGCAGATGTAATGAGGAGTAAAAAAGATAAACTATGTAATATGTACATGCATTGTACAGAGGTTATATACAGTGTTTTGTTTTGTGTTTGTTTTGTAGTGATCTAGCGGTGTAGTGTAGAGTTCAGTAGTGTGATGGTGAATGGAAAAAACTGTCCCTGAACATTATGTTATTTAACATTAACATATCATTAAAATAGCCAAACTGCAGTTACGATTACACACAAAAGTCTGCTGTCGATTATAATGAAAGTGCATTACAAACCCTTTGGCTGTTGATACAACATTCCATGAAAAGTCAAAAGCACCTTCTGTTCTTAACAGCAACAGAGGTTTAATTTTGTTTGTTTTTTTTCTCTCACACATGCCTCCTGTAGTAATATACTTTATAAAATGTATTTTAAGAGGAGGAGGTCAGACACAGATCAGAAAACAGAGTCTGAGAGTTTTTTTCTCCACACTTTGGCTTTTCAATTCTACTCTCAGCAGGTCAGCCTACTGCCAATGCCTCTGCTTTTTAGTTTATTCTAGACCATAGAGGTGTGTGATACAAAGCTGTTATGTTTATATGTTGAAGCATGCTTCAAATTGTGCTTGGTGTATATTGCAGAAAATTCAACTTTATAATTGTTGAATTTAGCACTTATCACACTTTCATTTCTATTTTAAATGCCATTATGTTGCTTTGTTGAAAAATGTTATGAGATTTTACCCCAGAACATTTTAGATTAGTAAATCTACATTTTAATTTATTAAATGATGGCCGTTGACCATGAAGGCCTGTATAATAATAGATAAATAAATCTGTTTAAAAATGTTGCAAATATTTTTATAATCATATATAAAATGATCATATATGAAAATTATCATAAATATAATCATTCCCATTGTAGAATTTTTACGTTTAATATTTGATATAAAGATATTTATATAAAGATATTTGACATGCTTTCTTGTCTAATCTGGATAAAACCAACATGAATTAAAGGTACTTCTGGGACAATGGTCTTGTACAAATCAATTTAAATCAGCATCAAATTTATTTACAATGGTTTAATCTACACAGTCTTATTCCAGTCTGTGTTTGCATCAATACTTTTAAATTCCTTATTACACATCAATTAACAATGTGCTGATATCTCCTTTAGCTCAGAGCCATTTTTCCATGTTCCTTCCCATATAGTCCACACTCTCAGCCCATACAGGTTGATTCAACTTAAAAGATTTATGGAAACTCGTTGCCCTAAAAAAGCTACTTTTTGTAAAGTAGAATGTCTTGCTGAACAAACAAAACATTTTACGTTTAATGTACTTGCTTTAGTAGACAACTTACTTGCTTTAGTAGACAAAACCAGTTGGACATTTGTTGTAGAAATTACTCTACACTATACAAAAACAACAAATACGAAACTATGGGATTTATTTGAATTTACAATTTACAATTCAATTTACTTTATAAAAGAGCAACAAAAACAAAAGTCTTTTCTTCTACATTGCATTAGTACATACTTGACATACTCTGAATAGGCCCAGTATATATTCTTATACTGGATACTGCATAAACATTTTCAAAACTCTGAACAGGCATAATATGTATTCTGGTATTGTATAACTATATCTTAACATGTACAGTGTACATAAAATTGAGACATGTATGTTTTCGTGTCTTATATAGCAAGCTGTGCTAAAACATTGCCTTTCAGCTTCTTCTTACCCAAACATAACATCACCTGCTGAATAAAATGGAATGTCTTTGTCATGCACTTGGGATAGTCAAGATGCAGGGCATAAGTCAGTCCAAACACCAGACACATGGCCTGAGGCAGGTTTTCCAAATTGTTCATCACAGCATTTCCCTCTAAGATGATTCCTACAGAGGATGGATGGAGGTGAAAGGGCAGGGGAGACTGCAACATCTTCACTTTCTTCGCTTAGGATTCCAACTGGAACATATTGGTATGAATCCTTATCAGCAGAGGTCTGGACATGAAAAAGGTTTGTTAAGGTTTGTTAAAATCTAAAATTTTAGCTCTCTAATATTCTTTAAGATATCAGTTAAGTTTTATAAAAGTGTTTCCGTTTAGTTATTTGCATGTATGATTTGTGATGTTTTGGCAGTTATGTGCACAAAAAAAATCTGTATATGAAATATTAAATGAGTTTGTCTTTTAATCTTTTTAATCTTGTAATTGCATTTTATTATTAAAAAAAATATTCAAAATGACATGCACAGATATACAATGATTCAATGAGATCATTCTAGAGTACATTTAAGTTTTAAAGTTGTCATGTCAGAAACAAACAACACTTACAAAACATGCTTTGAAGAACTTAGTTGGGTCATCACCAAGTATTACTGGAAGCCCCCTTACAACGGCACATCTCATGTCAGCAACATCTGAGATCTGAAGTGGTGGCAGAGACAATGCTGTTTCATTTACCATCAAAGGAAGAAGATTTCTATCAATTATTCCTCTCTGTTTTGCTTAACAGTCCTGAAGAAAGTTCAATATGATACTGACATGAACTTAAATTTCCAAAACTTGGTTTGTTGAAGAACATAACTCAAAATCTGCCCTGTGAGACCTCTCTTTGACCTGAAGATCTGAATCAGCTATGGACTGTGATGATCAAAAGCCATAAAACTCCTGTATATGGAGTTTTATGGCTGAATTCTTGGTACACCTAAGACAATACCCAAAAACATTTGTTAACAACAGGAAATTCTGATGTGTTCGTTAAGTTTTTATACAAGATATAAAAATAGGTATTTCACAAAAACTTTCTAAAAATAGCCCTGGCCAACGTTGGAGCATATGACTTACTGGAGGCTTGTCAATTACAACTTCATTTATTCTGAAAGACAGCATTTTTGATTAGATTAGATTCAACTTTATTGTCTTTACACATGTACAAGTACAAGGCAACGAAATGCAGTTTAGGTCATATATATACACACACATATATATATATATATATATATATATATATATATATATATATATATATATATATATATATATATATATATATATGTGTGTGTGTGTGTGTATATGTGTATATATATATATATATATATATATATATATATATATATATATAATATATATTCTATGAATATAATATACAGATGAATATACTGTATATGTGCTATGAACATAATATACAGATGTCTATTACTATAAACTAAATTTTACAGAGGGTATGTGCTATAAACAAAATATATTGTTAATACGATAAACCAAAATATACAGGAGGATATGTACTATTATCATAATATAATATATTGCTGTTATTATGAACAGAAATTAGGTGGGTATATACAATGGTAAGGCAATGGTGAGCAGCAATGCAAAAAAGGAGAGCAAGTGTGCAAATGAGCATAATTTTATGTAACAGTCCATTAGTGCAATAACGAATTGTGGGGTGTGATTGAACAAATGTACAAGTGATCAGAAGTTTTAGTTTAGACAGTCCATTAGCGCAATAGCGTAGTGTGAGGTGTGTGTTGGACATAAAGGACAGTAGGATAAGCGAGTGGCAGAGTTCAGTAAAGAGACAGCTCTAGGAAAAAAGCTGTTTTTTAGTCGGCTGGTCCTGGTCCAGAGGCACCTGAAATGCCTGCCGGAGGGCAGAAGTGAAAACAGTCTATGGGCAGGATGAGAAGAGTCCTTAAAAATGCTGCGAGCTTGACGCAGACAGCGTTTCTTGTAGATGTCCTCTGTGGCAGGAAGTGGAGTCCCTGTGATGCGCTGGGCGGTTTTCACCACCCGCTGCAATGCCCTGCGCTCTGCAACAGAGCAGCTTCCATACCAGACTGTGACACAGCTGGTTAGGATGCTTTCTATTGCACAGCGGTAGAAGTTCACCAGGATATCCGAGGAAAGTTGATTTCTCTTTAGTGTCCTCAGGAAAAAGAGGCACTGGTGAGCCTTCTTGACCAGGCTGGAGGTGTTGGTAGTCCAGGACAGGTCCGACGAGATGTGGATCCCCAGGAACTTGAAGCTGGAAACGCGCTCAACAACCATCCTGTTGACGTGGATGTTGTCATGCGTGCCTCCTGTCTCTTTCCTGAAGTCCACAATGAGCTCCTTTGTTTTGGAGGTGTTAAGGAGCAAGTTATTGTCATTGCACCATGTGGCTAGGTGCTGGATCTCCTCCCTGTAGGCAGTCTCATCATTGTTGGTGATGAGACCGATCACTGTAGTGTTATCTGCAAACTTGATGATGGAGTTAGATCCATTCACAGGCCTGCAGTCAGAGGTGAAGAGGGAGTAGAGGAAGGGCTCAGCACACAGCCCTGTGGTACACCAGTATTGAGTGTGATGGTGTTGGAGCAGATGGAGCCCGATCAAACCTGCTGGGGTCTGTTGTGGTGTTAATGCCCAGATTTACTAATTTGGCTATTAACTTGGATGGAATGATGGTGTTAAATGCTGAGCTGAAGTCAACAAACAGCATACATGCATAGGTATTCTTATTGTCCAAGTGTGTGAGCACAGAGTGCAGTGCCAGGGAAACTGCATCTTCTGTGCTCCTATTGCTGCGGTAAGCAAACTGATGAGTCAAATGTGGATGGCAGAGAGTCCTTCAGGTGTGCCATGACCAGCCGCTCAAAGCACTTCATGACAATGGGTGTCAGTGCTACAGGGCGGTAGTCGTTCGGGCACGTTGGGCTGGAGTGTTTTGGCACTGGCACAATGGAAGTGCATTTAAAGTAAGTAGGAGCACCAGCTTGGGCAAGAGACTGTCCGTGAAGACCCCAGCAAGCTGCTCAGCACATGCTCTGAGTACACGTCCAGGAATGTTGTCTGGTCCAGCTTCTTTGTGTGCGCTGATCTGGCTCAGTGCGTTGCAGACATCTGTGGAGGAGAGTATGATTGGAGGGTAGTCAGCCGAGGGTTTGAGCTTGGTAGCAATTTCTCTGTTGTCTCTCTCAAAGTGAGCATAAAAGTCATTAAGCTCGTTCAAGAAGAGGACATCAGTGGCAGCGGGGGTGGAGTGGGGGGGATTTGTAATCACTGATGACCTGGATGCCTTGCCACATGCGTCGAGGGTCAGAGTTGGAAAAATGCTCCTCTATCTTCTGCTTGTAGCAGTGCTTGGCCTCTTTGATGCCCCTCTTCAGGTTAGCTCTGGATGTGGTCCAGCGCTAACCTGAAGAGGTCCATCCTCTCACTGTTAAAGACTGCATTTGTTTTTTTTTTTCTTTATTTCATCCACCAATTCCTGTATGCATATTTCAAGGCTGGAAACATCCTGCCCATCTGGAACATCAGGTAGGTAATTGACTTCTCCTTTACTTGGTTTCTTAATGCTCTTGTTAGTGGTTCACCATTGGCAGAAAATCTCCCTCTTTTCCCAGCATTAACCATAATGTCTGTGTGTCCAAGGCTCCTCATTTTTGACCTGTAATTACCCATGTTATCTTTTAAACTGTTAGTCCGTCCACAGTATCCAGAAGGTGATCCTGGTTCTCAAAGGCATCCGTGAGCCGCCACAAATAAATGTACTTTAAGGCTATTGAAAGTCTTAAAAGTACATAAGCACTCTTGGTGCAGACATGGAAAAGGATGGCTTCTTATATAACTCCCATGTTTAAGCCTGTAATGCTTTAACAGCTGCCCCCTTTTCTCACAAGCAAATAGACAGTAGGCTACTTACATTTCCACATTTCCATTTTCATGTATTTTCTTGTAACCTGCAAAGTATAAAAGTTTACATTATATTAATTTAAAGTTAACCACAGGGCAAACACGTCTACTAAAATTAAATCACTAAGTTACAGTAAAGTTACAAGGCACGACAGTGTTAAAATATATTCAGTAACTAACTAGCTGGGCTAACACCACGTGGATGAGAATGAGATTGCCTTTTTCAAGATGTTACTTGGGATAATATCTATCACGTTTATGGAAAAATTTGATTTCATCGCTCGGCCCTTCAGCTCAGCTGTGGATGTCGCTTGGCCCTTCAGTTTGGCTGTGGACGTTGCTCGGCCCTTCTGCTCGGCCCTTCTGCTCGGCTGTGGACGTCGCACGGCCCTTTCTGGCTGCACCGCCGTGTGCCTTTCTCCCCCATCTGCCTTGCCGTGTGCCTTGCTCCCCCCATCTGACTCGCTGTGTGCCTTGCTCCCCCATCTGCCTCGCCGTGTGCCTTGGGATTGGATTGTCATTAATAGGGGATTGGCACTTCAGGAGCTCGAGGGGGGGCGTACTGTCAGGACTCAGCCCGGACTTTTGGCCATGTGCTTCTCTTTATGTTCTGCGTCACGTGTCTGCCCCGCCTTTGTTTAATCCTCCCCGTCTCTGCACACCTGTTCCTCATGTGTTCATTGTCTTTTTCTATTTAACCGATGGCAGTGCGGAATCATTGTCAGTGTACCCTCATCCTTTGTCCTGTGTAGTTTTTGTCTTTGTTCCTGTATTGTATGTACTGTATTTATTTATTAAACCTATTTATTTGAATCTATCTTGCATATGGGTCCGTCTTCCTCCTCCTGGATGTGACAGGGGGCCACCACTTTTCTCATGTTCTGAAGCATTTGCTTAATAACTTGAAAACACAGAGAGAGAGAGAGAGAGAGAGAGAGAGAGAGAGAGAAATTTGGGGGAAGAACATGCAGTACATAATAAAGACACTGAGAAAAAGGGTCTTGTCCTCAGCTCTATGGGCTAGAGGGAAGTCAAAGAGAGGGTCCCCACTGGATTTCAAAAGAGAAGTGACAGCTTGTGAAATCGTGACTAAGATGTGTGAAAGAGCACTGCGCCAGACACACAAATACACAAACAAAGTATATACACTGTTCAAAATTTAAGGTAATATTTAATCATCAAAGTATAACACCAAGTCAATTAAATGTCTGTGATATCGATCTGTCCAGTTAAAAAGCATAAGTGATTGTGAACCTGTTTGCTTTGGTAAATGAAAGTGAAATGAAGTGCATCTCAGAGGCAACAGCAAGACAATCCCAAAGTAATGAATGCCCTTAATGAGTGTAGGTTCACACTAAGCACATGTGACAGACATGGAAGTGTCTGGAAATGGAAATACTCATACAGATATGCATGTAATAGCCAGTGGTACCCTTACTGCTGATAGGTAATGAAATCCTTGGAGTCAGAACTTACATTGGTGCAGTAAACCCTGGGTTTCTACTTGGTGTATGACAATGCCTGGCCTCATATGGCCAGAAAATGCAGGCAGTGTATGGATAAAGAAGGGATTGATGCCATTCACTTGCCCAAAGCTTGCAAGTAGCACCACAGACTGCAGCACTTCAGGCTGCAAGAGGTGAACAGAGACACCTAAAACAAAAGAACAAAAGTGCCCAAAAAAGTGCCCAAGATGAGAATATTAATAAAAATATATGAGCAGTGCAAACTTGGTATGTTAGTGAGGCTGTGCTAACGGTGAAGATGAAAGTGTCCTTCAATGAACCGCAGGAGAGCAGTGAGGCAGTCACCCAGAGTTTGTCAAAAAGCTACAACATTTATGTCCAACCCAACACAAAAAAGCCTCTCTTGATGTGCCTTTCTGGATTCCTTGACTCCACCCCTGCAATGCCACCACCTCCACCATCCTGAATTGTGCTTAATTGGAGCTGTTTTTCCCACCATATGGCGGAAGTAGTGTGCAGAGATTTTTAACTGTTTGAGGCGGTGGTGTAAGCCAAAATGTCTATAAACTTGTCCACTAACTATGACAGTTCCTGGTTCTGTGCTGGATTGAGATCAGCCCTTTGCTGCTCCCATGCTTCCTTGGCCACATCCAGCAGGCCTCATCCAATGAGCAGCTCAAACAAAGTAAACCCAATCAACTCCTGTGTGCTCTCTTGGACAGTTGTGAAAAGGATGTAGGGAAGGAGGAGGGTCAAGTTCCTGCCTATTCCAACCACCAAACACTTCCGTATCCTCTTCATTGTTTGTTGGAATCGCTCAACAATCCCAATGGTCTGGGGGTGTATGGTTCCACCTGCAGGAACCAACATAGATCAAGCATAAATCTAAAAGATGTACCTTAGTTGATCTATGTTGGGTGTATGGTTCCACCTGCAGGAACAAACATAGATCAAGCATAAATCTAAAAGGTGTACCTTGGTTGATCAAGGTGTCATTAAGTATTCCTACACAGCTTTACAGGAACAATGGGACACCTATAATGGGCTGATGGTCCAGGGGATCTGCTGCAGGCTTTTTGGGAGCTGTACTGTATGTTGACACTGGAGGCACCGCTGACAGAAAACTTTAACTTTTGCCTCAATACCAGGCCATAGAAACAATCCTACAATTTTGTGTTTCCTTCACCCAGGTGGCCGCCCAGAGGTTGTGCATAGGCCAGATGCATTAATTCAATTCAATTAAATTTATTTGTAAAGTGCAATTTACATTTTCTCAAAGCATCTTTACAGAAGTATAGAAACAGAACAAAAAAATTAAAGAGGTGACTGTGGCAAGGAAAAAGTACCTGAGATGATATGAGGAAGAAACCTTGAGAGGAACCAGGCTCAGAAGATAACCTATTCTCATTTGGATGACACTGGACAATAAATAATGTAAATGTAAATAATGTCTTTTCTACAACAGTTTATAATTGTGCAATCAATGGGTCAGCACAAATTCTTAGTTCACTACAGACCCAACACTATTTCCTTCCTTCAAATGATTGCTGATAAAAGCACAATCATTAAGATGACTGACACAACAGTGGTCCAAAGAAGGAGCATCTACAACAATCCCATGAGTCACTGGCTGACCACACAGATCAATCCCTGGCAGAGTGCACACCAGGCGACAATACTTCAACCAGGGGTAGAACATCAGGATTGATGAAGGGTCACACAAGTCACAGGGCTGTTCATTGCATTCAGTGTGGTAGTATAGTAACCAGCCCTGAAAAATGGAAGTAGGCAGCTAGAAGCCTATGGTTACTATCTACATCCATACCCTCAATTTACATTTACATTTACAGCATTTGGCAGACACCCTTATCCAGAGCGACGTACATAAGTGCTTAAATCTCTAGCATTGAATACATTAATGCTGGCTCACTAAGTTACATACTTAAGATACCATGAGTTTAAAACATTTGTTCAAAGTTACAATGAAAAAGTGTCAAAGGTGTTTTTTTTTTTTTTTTTTTTTTTAAATGCAAAAGATAAGGAAAGAAGTGCTAGTTGAAGTGTTTCCTGAATAAGTGTTTCCCGCCGCTTGAAAATAGCCAGTGACTCAGCTGTCCGGACCTCTAGGGGAAGTTCATTCCACCACCTTGGTGCCAGTACAGAGTATCAAATGCTGCTGAAAGGTCAAGGAGGATAAGGACCGATGACAGTTTGGCTGATCTAGCAGCATGTAGTTTCTCAGAGACATCCAAAAGGGCTGTCTCTGTGGAATGAGCTGCTTTAAAGCCAGACTGGTAGGGGTCTTGGAGGTTGTTCTGTGAGAGATAGACAGACAGTTGATTATAGACAATGCGCTCAAGAATTTTTGAAAGAAATGAGAGAAGTGATACCGGTCTGTAGTTACTGATGTCTGATGGATCCAGAGCGGGTTTCTTTAGGATGGGAATAACCCTTGCTCTCAATCTGTTGCATCTGGCCCCAGCAGTGTTTAAGGTGGTCATCTTCCTTTAGTCCAGGGCAAAAGCCCCCTCTCTGGTTGGCTCTGAACCATAAACACCCTCTGAGGTGGCTGCGCTTGTCAAAGTTGTGAGGGAATCTCTGGTCCTGCAGTTACCATCTTGAACCCTGGGTAGTCTTTCTTATAGAGTATTAGCACGAGGTGATCTGGCACAACTCCATCTAGCAATGGCCAGTCACTGACCAATCTCCACATCTGGACATGTGTGGCAGGGACATCATGGATGTCACCATTGGTGCATGGGTTTGCTGAATTCCTCGATTTGGCCCTGCAATGCCGCTCCCTCCACAGTTTCTATCAATAATGCTGAATGGGTGCTTAATTGTATGAAGGGAGGCAATGTGAGCTCTGTCATCACAATACATATACGTATGTGTATATATAAATATATATATATATACACACACACACACACACACACACACACACACATGCACATACAGTTGTGTGTTGGCTACCTTCCTGTTTTTTTTTTTGCATGTTTGTCACACTTTAATGTTTCAGATCATCAAACAAATTTAAATATTAGTCAAAGATAAAACAAGTAAACACAACATGCAGTTTTTAAATAATGGTTTTTATTATTAATTGAAAACAAAATCCAAGCATACATGGCCCTGTGTGAAAAAGTGCTTGCCCCTAAATCTAATAACTTGTTCTTAGCAGCAAGAACTGCAATCAAACATTTGCGATAACTTGCAATTACAGTGCTGTGGAGGAATTTTGGCCACAATTCAGCCACATTGGAGGGTTTTCAAGCATGAACAACCTTTTTAAGGTCAGCATCTCAATACGATTCAGGTCAGGACTTTGACTAGGCCACTCCAAAGTCTTCATTTTGTTTTTCTACAGCCATTCAGAGGTGGACTTGCTGGTGTGTTTTGGATCATTGTACTGCTGCAGAACCCAAGTTCGCTTCAGCTTGAGTTGACAAACAGATGGCCGCACATTGTCCTTCATTGTCCTTCTTTTTTGGTAGACAGTAGAATTCATGGTTCCATTTATCACAGCAAGTTTTCCAGGTCCTGAAGCAGCAAAACAGCCCCATCACACTATCACCACCATTTTTTACTGTTGGTATGATGTACTTTTTCTGAAATGCAGTGTTACTTTTATGCCAGATGTAATGGGACACACACCTTCCAAAAAGTGAAACTTTTGTCTCTTCAGTCCACAGAGTATTTTCCCAAAAGTCTTAGGATCATCAAGATGTTTTCTGGCAATTCTGAGACAAGCCTTCGTCTTGGTACTCTGCCACACAGGCCATTTTTGCCCAGTCTCTTTCTTATGGTGGAGTCATGAACATTGACCTTAACTGAGGCAATTCTTTGGATGTTGTTGTAGGGTCTTTTGTGACCTCTTGGATGAGTCATTGCTGTGCTCTTGGGGTAATTTTGGTTAGCCAGCAACTCCTTGGAAGGTTAATTACTTTTCAATGCTTTCTCCATTTGTGGATAATGGCTCTCACTGTGGTTCGCTGGAGTCCCAAAGCTTTAGAAATGGCTTTATAACCTTTTCCAGACAGATAGATCTCAATTACTTTCTTTCTTACTTTATTTGTTCCTGAATTTCTTTGGATATTGACATGATGTCAAGCTTTTGAGGATATTTTGGTCTACTTCACTTTGTCAGTCAGGTCTTATTTAAGTGATTTCTTGATTGTGAACAGGTATGGCAGTAATCAGGCCTGAGAAATTGAACTCAGGTGTGATAAACCACTGTTAAGTTACGTTTTAACTTGGGGGTGGGGGCATACACTTTTTCTCACAGGGCCATGTGGGTTTACATTTTGTTTACCCTTATTAATAAAAACCTTCATTTTTATATTTAAATTTGTTTATATATGTACAATGAGTATATATATGAAATTCATGCAAGTTGGAACAGACTGTAATGTGATTGTGCATAATTTCAAATCCAGCCCTCAATGGTTTGGCTTCCATTGACTATTGTGACATCATTTTGTTCTAAACAAATTACAGAATAGATAGATTCAGTCTCCTGAAATGCATGCTTAGTTAATGTCGGGTGATTGATTTGGCCGGTTTTAAACCTTTAATTTTTTTAACCTGATGAAGTTTTTTTTGTTGAGTTGGCATTGTGTTTTAGATCATTGTCTTGGTGTGTGATGACTTTCCTCCCAATTAGATTGCACTATACTGTAAATTGGTAGATGGAATGTTTCTCTTGACAACTGAATTTAATCCACAAATATTATCAGAAGTTAATCTTGATTCCAGAATATTTCTGGCTCATCTCTGAATTTGTTGGCAAATTTTGATACAGTCTTCTGAGTTTTACTGCTGGTGAGTGGTTTGCATCTTGTGGTATGGTCCCTAGATTTCTGCTCTGAAAGTCTTCTATTCAAAGTCTTCTTCGAACAGTGGATTGTGATACCTTCACCCTTGCCCTGTGGTGGTCATTGAACACAGACTGCTGCTTTTTATTTGTTCTTCACAGCTCCCAATGTTTCTGTCATCAACTGCTGTTGTTTTCCTTGCCCAACCTGTTAGATGTGTGTTGTCAGTATATCAGTAAACTCTTTTCTCAATTTCAGAATAGCTTGATTTTCTCCCATAGATAGCTCACTGGTCTTCATGTATTAAAAGAAGACGTCTTTTAAGAACAAATGCAGCATTGATAAGACACACACCATGATTAGACATTTAGAGTTATCTTTAAACATGTGTAAAACTAGAAACACGTCAGTTATATTCTCTAATAAGTTCGGTAAATAAAGGTGTCATATCACAAAAAAAAAGCTAAAATTCTTTTCTAACATATTATTTATTTATTTATTTATTTATTTATTTATTTATTTATTTATTTTTCTCAAACCCAAGTGCTTTCACTGTATAACAGAAACACTGGGTTAGTGTTAAGGTTATATATACACCTCAGTGGTTATCCCCCATCTCTCTTTTTTCTTTACTCTCTCTGTTTTTCTTTTGCACACAGGCCCAGCATGGTTCCAGTTGTAATCACAGCTGGACACAATTTCAGGGACAATTTAAAGACTATTTATTATCTTCAGTCAATAGACACAGTGATAGACTGACTTTCTGGATGATCATTTGAAATAAATTGGAACTTTAAATGCTTCCCAATTGGCTTACAGTAGAAATTGACTGCTGTTAAATGCCCTGTTTGTTTTGTTTATTTATAAAAATATATTTTTACTATTTGCTGTCAAAATAAAATACAAATTTCCCTTAAGTAACATTGTTTTCCAACCCTTTATTTAGAATTGTATATAACTTTACATTCATTGCTTACTCTAGTTGGTTTATGTATATTATGTGTACATACACTATATATTTCTTGGATACTTTTGTACATACAATGCACATAATGAACTCATTTGCATAATTATATAATGCAAATAATTTATTATAAAATCATAAATAAATAAATAAATAAATAAATAAATATTATTTATTTTTAGACATATAGGACTGTCTCAGCAACTGGTATACTATTTATTATTTATTAATATTTAAATCAATTAATTAAAAAAAATAAAATAATAATAACATAAAAAATGGAAGGGTTGGGAAACAAGAGCACTTTATCCTGTCCATGGCCAATGGTGCCCTCCACCCCCTGACTTGCTCATTAACATACAGTATATGTTCATCATTAGATGATGCCTGAACTTTCCCTAGTAGTAGGAGTTAAGGTAATTTCTGTAGTAGTTAAGATTTCTGTTACAATTTTAAAGACATTGCTCAGTGAGATCTAATGATGAGCAGTGAAATGGATGCATGGTCTTTCTTTATCCTTAAATGTCTGAAAATCTTCATATGTGATATGTACTTTTATTTGCAATCTGACAGTTTTTTCTACCCTAGCACTAATAACTAATGGTATGGGAAGACTAAAATGGGACATATGTAATTAAACATAAATCAAAATGTACTTGCAGAGGAGAGATCATTTTTGTGGACTTTGAAAAGCTAGCCAGATAATTATTATTATGATTATCATTATGATTATTCATGTTCTTATGAGAGGAGGTGTATGAATGTATTTGTTTATGGAAAAAAGCAGAGTACAAAGTATTTAGCAATAAATATACCTGAAACATCCTTTTATATGTTAATTACTCCATTATAGTTGGGCCACTGATGTTTACATAGCTGCCTGTTTGTTTGTTTGTTTATTTATTTATTTATTTATTTATTTATTTATTTATTATTTTTAGCAGTTTTATTTGTTATTTTTAGCAGTTTATTTATTAAACTTAGCAGTTTAGCAGACAAAGCAGATTTTTAGACTGCTAGTTGCAGTTTTGAGCATATCTCTAAATAAAGCACAAGAATAAAGAAAGTCAAATTCAAATTTCTAAATCAAAACTATATAATGTAAGATTTGGAATTTAAGAACTTTGGAGAGAACTCCATCCAGGTTGTATCCTGCCTTTATGCCCAATGATGCCTGAGATAGGCACAGGCTCCCCGTGACCCGAGAATAGTTCGGATAAGTGGTAGAAAATGAATGAATGAATGAATGAATGGAGAGAACTCCGTCCAGGGTGTATCAAAAGAAGATTGTGAAATTCTCGAGAATAGTTCGGATAAGCGGTAGAAAATGAATGAATGAATGAATGAATGAATGAACTTTAGAGAGAATTTAAGAGAGGGTTCAGGAGTGGAGATGCAGTATGCAGGAAAGCCCCGTCCACCTAGCACTGTGCAGAAAGTGAGAGACCAGAGAACAGGCATGTGACTTGCAACAATAGCTGCTATAAATATGTGGAAGGTGATAGCCCTCAAAGAGTGCCAGTCTAAGAAGTTCCAAATCTCGAGGAGAGGGTGGGTGGAGAATCACATCCT
>NC_083468.1:13534163-13629163 GCF_030014155.1 Tachysurus vachellii | reverse complement strand
CAAAAAGTGGCTACTGAGGGTTTGGACATTTCATGTCAATACTGCAGTCATTATGGGATTCTACTTATTATTATACTGCATAGAACACAGGAGAGAAGCCGTGCCTGAGCTCTGCGCACGCTGCGTGTGTGAAAGCTTAGAGGAATTTTAGGAATTCCCCATTCAAGTCTATGGGACGTTCCATCATCGACTACGGGAAAACCGAAAGTTCCATCGGAACGCCGAGTCCGGAACTTTGTCCGGAGTAACGTCCTAAAGAACCTGTCCGAGTTTGGTGTAAATCGCTCGAAAACTTGCCGAGTTATAAACCTCCAAAATTTATAATGGAAGTGGATACGAAAAAAGGCCACTTTGAGCTTCCGTACCGGGAATGCCGTAATTCCGATCGCTTAGAAAAGTAGTAGCAACAAACTTCAGACCAGGGTCTACGACATATCCGAATTTGGTGCATGTGGCTCGAAAGCCCTAGGACGAGTTACTCTTGATAAATTTGTGGCTAAGAATAATAATAATAATAATAATAATAATAATAATAATAATAATAATAATAAGCTTATAAAGGAAATCAGAATGATTAAATATTGGTGCTGAAGCGCCCCAAATTGTCCGATTCCGCTGAGATTTTGGCCCTGAGTAACTGTGATCAGTACTACCATCTGACCAAGTTTGAGCTCTCTAGGCCTTACGATTTGGGCTTCACGATCGTTTCTAGGGCGGAATAATAATAATAATAATAATAATAATAATAATAATAATAATAAAAATCCTAACAAAAACAATAGGTTTCCAGCGCTTCGCGCTTGAACCCTAATAATAATAATAATAATAATAATAATAATAATAATAAAAATCCTAACAAAAACAATAGGTTTCCAGCGCTTCGTGCTTGAACCCTAATAATTAAAGCTGCAAGCAGCATTTCCCGGGTTCAAGCGTTTAAGGCCTTTAGGGAGTTTAAGGCCTTAAAGGATTTTCACATACACAAAGTGACCCACAAGTTACAGAGGGTCACACCCGCTCCTAACCTAGTGTCTCTAATACAGAAAAGTTTTCCAACATGTTGCACAATATATGTCATGTGAAGTACTCACCCTTCCAGTTTTCCCTAAAATAAACAAAGTCATATCCATAAATCGAAGAAACACAAGCATCCAGATGCAGAACGAGTGACCCGCAAGTCACATACACAACGTGACCCTCAAGTCACATACACAAAGTGACCCGCAAGTCACGTACACAAAGTGACCCGCAAGTCACATACACAAAATAACTAAGAAATTGGGATACATGAACAGTCTGACATACTAAAACCAAATGAACAACAATAGAGCCCTCTAATTGAAGCTGAATGTGCTTGGAGGAGAGCACTAATTCTAGAACACTGAGAGCACTGATTCTAGAACTGTGTTCGGACTGTGATGTCACACAGGATAATGAAGATTGACAGGAGATGTCCAGTGGTAGGGATCTGAAAAGATAGATAGTGGAGCAAAGAGAGAGAGAGAGAACAAGAACAAACAATCGCCGCGGTTTTTGAACTGTGACCTCAGTTTGACCTCTTTCACATGTGTCCCAGGTTTGGTGTTGATAGCTCATTTAGTTCTTGAGTTATTGACATTTTAGTAAAACTGGCTACTCACAGTCCAAACTTTTTGGGGCCCCTTAAGGACCCTGAATCAAAATTTAGACTTTTTTTCGAAGATTATTGACATTGAGACTCCAGAGAATATTACTGCACTGGATTGGTCTCGACCAGGCGAAAAACCTAGGACTAGTTTGCAAAAGTAGGTTTCGGACAAAATGCACTATAGCGAAAGAATTTAATGGCGGAGATGAAATCGGAGATATACGTTTTTTAAGTCATGAGCCAAGGATTCCAGTGATATAAAGCACTTGAGATTTGGACATAGGGGTTTTAGGGGTTTAGGGGTTATGGGGACAAACGCGTTGAGGGGCGCTGAAGCGCCCCAAATTGTCCGATTCCACTGAGACCATGGCCCTGAGTAACTGTGACCAGTACTACCATCTGACCAAGTTTGAGCTCTCTAGGCCTTACGGTTTGGGCTGCACGATCGTTTCTAGGGCGGAATAATAATAATAATAATAATAATAATAATCCTAACAAAAACAATAGGTTTCCAGCGCTTCGCGGAAATGGCGGAGATACAATAGGTTTCCAGTTTGCAAATCGTTAGTTTTCCAACTAACGATAACAATAGGTGTCTATGCCCCTTCGGGGCTTGACCACTAATAATGCTTTTTGTGCAATATACAGCAGCAGTAGTGTGTAATATACAGATGATTTGATGACTGACAGTCCTGATAACACAGTACTTATGATAAGAAGCACTGAATATAATTCACATTCCAATACATACATACATACATTCCAATGTATGTTTGTACACAAATGTCATAAGCTGAGTGAAGTTATGGTCCATGGTTTTTGACATTTTCGTAAACAGAATAAAATGATGTCATTTCATTTTCATTGGCCATCACTGAATTATAACACCAAAAGTGAATTTTGTTTTTGTGTGATCTCTCCAGCTTTGCAAGGTGTAATTCTGTCCATTGTGACTGTGTATGTAAGGGAGTGGCATTGCATGACTACAGCACAGTGCTGTGCATAAAAGCAGACCGACCCAGGCGGGAGAATCATTTCTTCGCATTTTTGAGAATGCACATCAGGATGGCCCCCATATCACTGCCATGCAGGAAGAAACTATCCGTGCAGACCATCAGGGAGTGCACGGTCCATCAAGCCCGCAGAAAAGGGCCGGACTGGAATTTGCCGATTCATGAACTGACGGCATTCATTTCAATTCTGTTTGTAAGAGCAATCATGTGTCCCATTGGTGCCATTGTGGATTGCTGGTCAGAAAGCTTTCTGGTGCCAGTAATCAAAGAGAGAATGCCCCGAGATAAATTCATTTAAATTATGCAACACATTCGATTTGATGGGCAGAACGGGTGAAAACAGACAAATTTGCTGCAATCTCTGACATCTGGACATGCTTCAACAAGAACTGTGCTGAGTTTCACTCCAGGAAAACACATGACCATAGATGAACAGCTGTTCCCTACCAAGGTTCGTTGTCCATTCACACAGTATATCGCAACCAAGCCAGACAAATTTGGGATCAAGTTCTGGATGGCCACGGATTTGGAGACCAAATATGTCTGCAATGCATCTCCTTACTTGGGAAAGGACCCCAGTCATCAGAAGGGAGAGAGGCTGGCAGAGAGCGTGGTCATGAATCTGATGGAGCCATTTTTGGATGATGGGAGAAATGTCACGACAGACAATTTCTTTACTTCACTGTCGCACAGACTGCTGCAGCGCAAAACATCGCTACAGGGCACGGTGAATAAAGTCCGGGCTGAACTTCCTCAACTTGCAAAAGACACTGCACAGCGAGAGGTATTCTCCACTTCAGTGCTTAGAAGTGGCAGTGTCTCCTTGACAATTTATGCACCTAAAAAAACAAGACTATGTGTGTTCTAAGTTCCATGCACCAAGACATGACGATCGGTGACGGCAGAAAGAGGAAACCCAACACGATAACAGACTACCCTGCTGAAAAATCCAGCATAAACCAGCATGAATTCCATGCTGGTCAGGGCTTTTTTTTACTGGTTCATGCTGGTATAATGCTGGGATAATGCTGGTCAGTGCTGGTATAATGCTGGTCAGTGCTGGTATAGTTCTGGTATAGTGCTGGTATAGCTGGGTGGCCAGCATAGTCATGGTGTTATCAGGCAAAACGGGGCTGGTGTAGCTGGTTAACCAGTATGATCTTGCTGGAATGAGCTTTATGGGAACAAAATTTATTTTTGCTTGTGTATGTTTCTATGTAACAGATTAATATAAGATTAAAACACAATATATTGGAATATATTTAATTATAATGTGTGTTATTTCTTTTGTTCCCTCTTTTGAATAAAGAACTGAAATAACAAAGCTCAAAAACTTTGAATAACAAAGAATAAAAACATTTAAAAATCGTTCGTTAGGGATTAAAGTGTCTCCACAAATTAAATATAGTAATACCAACAAATGTTGACTACCCCTGCTCCATGAGGGAAGCAGCATATAAATCATACAGAATGATGGTTTTTGAAATATATATATATATATATATACATATATATATATATATGAGAGAGAGAGAGAGAGAGAGAGAGAGAGAGAGAGAAATGGATTATATATATATATATATAAAATCCATTTGTCTCAATTAAGAGGTAGTTAAGTTGTTTGTTTGTTTGTTTTTTTAGTAAAGCGGTAATGTGAAGCGATATTACCCAGCATCAGCGTTGCTATGCAACCTTTAAAGCTATGAACTGTTCACGAAGGTAAATGTAGTTTCTGCACTTTCCAAAAATAAATCTCGCAATGTTTTCGACTATATTATATACTTTACAGTGTTTATCGAAATAAGTATAAGTGCACGTGTTCCAGATCATCTTGTTTTTCACCGTAATTAGGATTTTGTTTTGGGGTAAATAAAAAGCTTCCGCTTCTACACAACAAATCTGCTGATCACTGGGAATCAGAATGTTTGCATATGTGAGGTACCTGGATAACGGCTGCACGGCAGTTGTTTCAACTAGCAATATTAAGGACTTTAATTACGACATGTTTGACCAAACTCAGGTTTATTGGGTACAATGGAAGCAAGACTTCTTCAGGGCACAAATACTGATGCTTAAAGGTATGTAACTTAAGCAGTAGCTGTTTTATCATAACTCGTTCACTGCACAATATAAACAAATGAGTGATTATATAGTTTTGTTTCTTATTTTGTTTCTATAATTTTTCAGAGAATAAAATAGATATAGAGCAGGAGTTGTCTAAAGGCAAACGACTCCGGGTGGCACCTCTTAAAAAAACATGGTCATCGCCACCACATACTACTTGTTACTCGCTAAAAGGAGAGTGGAAGCAAGCTAAGAACAAAAATGTGTGTTGTAAAGGTTATATTGTGTAACGTTATTTGTGCACGTGTGTATATTACAGAGTGATGGCAAATGTCATCGTCCAATAAATATTTTAAACAAACTTATACATACACATATATATACATATATATATATATATATATATATATATATATATATATATATATATATATATATATATAAGAAAGCCATGTAGATGATTGATAGGAATATCCAGAATGTTTTTCTTTATTAAATAGTGAATTACAATTCTCTAGAAAATTGTCTTGGTCTTTATTTAACTATGAATATGCACTAAGAAATGTGATATGTAACAAATGGGTTTTGTTGTGGTCTTGCTGGGATTGTACTAGCATCCAAAAGACAACATATGTTGACCAGCACACCAGCATCCCAGGCTGGTTGGCCAGCACACCAGCATCCCAGGCTGGTCGGCCAGCACACCACCATCCCAGGCTGGTCGGCCAGCACACCAGCAACCAGCACTTAATGCTGGACCAGCATACCACCATCCCAAGTTGGTCGGCCAGCACACCACCATCCCAGGCTGGTCCGCCAGCAACCAGCACCTAATGCTGGACCAGCATACCACCATCCCAAGCTGGTCGGCCAGCAAACCAGCAACCAGCACTTAATGCTGGACCAGCATACCACCATCCCAAGCTGGTCCCAGCATGCAAAACATACCTTATGCTGGACCAGCAATGCTGGTGTTTTTAGCAGGGTATAACCACATGAAGGTATGTGAATGTGTGTATAATTTTACACCAGTGCTACATTGTATACTATACAATGTGTACTATACAGGCCTATAGAAAAAAGCACATATACTCTATACTCATGACTCTCTCTCTCTCTCTCTCTCTCTCTCTCTCTCTCTCTCTCCCTCTCACTCTCTCTGCTTTTACAGTGTGGTGTAGACGTGTTGGACCAAATGGTCGCGGATTTTTTCCATAAGAACAGCAACACGCAGGTGGCCAGTAGCGGTTTTTTACAATATGCTGGACCTGGCGGCGGTGAATGCCTACATTTTGTACAAGGCATGTACAGGGTGGACAGGCAAAAGAAGATTGTTTCTGAGTCTTCTAGCTAAGGAACTTTGTTGCCATTTCATGCAGCACAAGGAAATATTGGCACAGAGGCAGGCTGCTGAAGCTGCTGCAGCTGCTGTGCCAGGGACTGTACAGACAACGCAGTGCCAGGTGCAAAAGAGCTGCAACAGGAATCGCAGCAGGTTTACCTGTGCAACATGTCAGAAATTCACCTGTGCCAAATGCAGGGACAATGGACACTGGGTCTGCAAATGCTGTAAAGTTTGAAACACTTTAAAATAAAACAGACTTGTGTATCCATATATTGTGAATGTGTGTCTTTTGTATAAATACGGCAGGCATTTCTGAAGGTTTCCATGTCACACACAAAGGTTCAAGCTTTCAAATTTCCAAATTTCAACCTTGGTTTAAGAGCCTTGTATGTAAGTAGCTGCAGTTTGTAATCAATTCTAAACATAACAGGTAGCCAGTGTAAAGATGATAGAATTGATGTTAAATTATCATATTTTCTTGTCCTGGTAAGAATTCTGGCAGCTGCATTTTGGAATAAATGTAGCTTATTTATTAAAGATGCAGGACAACCACCTAGTCCAGTAATATAATGCATTAAAATAGTCCAGTCTAGAAGTCATGAATGCATGAACTAGCTTCTCAATGTCAGATAAGGATAGGATGTTTCTTAGCTTGGCAATATTTCTAAGGTGGAAGAAGGCTGTTTTTGTAATATGGGCGATATGATTTTCAAAAGACAAGTTGCTGTCTAATATAACACCCAGGTCTTTCACTGTTGAGCTAGTAGTAACAGTACATCCATCTAAATGGAAGTTGAAGTGTGAGATTTATCATTTAGAGTTTAACATTAGAAAATTACAGGTCATCCAATCTTTTATCTGTTTAACACACTCAGTTAGTTTGGACAATTTAGCTATTTCATCTGGATTTGACATAACTGGGTATCATCAGCATACTGTAGCAGTGGAAACTAATCCCATGCCTTCTAATGGTGTTCTCTAAGGGAAGTATGTATATCGAGAAAAGCAGAGGTGATCCTTGAGGGACCCCATAATTAACTGGCAGTAAACCAGAGGATTCACCATTTAATTCTACAAAATGGTATCGCTCAGACAGGTTGGATGTAAACCAACTTAAAGCCTGTCCCTGAACACCTGTGTAAGTTTGTAAGCGATCTAGGAGAATGTTGTGAATATTGTGTATATGCCATGTATTGTCTGTTAGGGTTAAGTTACTGTAAAGTCTACCTAGATGTGCCCTGTTACATCACCAACAATTTTTACCTAGCAGGGATCACAATCACACTCTTTAAAGAAGACATAATTAGCAGACAAAGAGGGGCCATACCACAAGAGCTACCACTCTACAACAGTAATAAATGTAACGCCAGATCAGAATTAGAATTTTTATGGAGAGAGAAGACCAAATTTTTTGGACTCATGAGACAAAGTGAATCCTCTACCAAACTGAAGGAAAGGCCAAACTGTGGAGAAAGAAAGGACATAGTCATGATCTAAAACATATAAGAGCATCATTCCAACATTGTTGGGGTAGCGTAATGGCTTGGAAAAGAATCTCAAAAGAAGAATGTATGATGTCTGTAGATTGCTGGTTTGAGGCATTTATTACAATAAAATGCATCTTCATCATATTTTAATCTAAGCCTCCTGGTGGTCCAGTAGCAGGATCCTGTACTCTCATTGATGTGGCCTGGGTTGTATTCCTGGGCAGGGAGCTAACCCAGCCACTGAAGAGTTATTTTTGTCCCAAGCCCGGATAAAGCCCAGATAAAATGTGAAGACTGTATCAGGAAGGGCATCTGGTCTTAAACCTGCGCCAAATCTAACATGCAGACCATGTAATCTGCTGAGGTGCCCAAGAAAACTGAGCAGCTGAAAGAAGAAGAAAAAAAAATTGGCATATGTAAATCTAAAACACAAATATCTTCAGTGTATATGTAACCCACTCGAATAATTTAACTGATAGATCCAATAAATCTGTCATTATTTATCATACTTAGAATAAGTGTTTCTTATTTGCACTTATATACCTATTTTTCTCTTTTTCTATCTAATGCATAACATGTTTAGTCATGTAAAATATATGTATATCTATATATGTGTGTATATATTTTTTGGGGGTGTGAAATGTATTAGAGAAGTTGAGTCGAGTGTTGCTGACGTCACTTGTGTGCCAGTAGTGGTGAAAGATGCGCGCTGCATGTTTTTGGCGGCTGCTCAACTTTATCCATCCTCGCGAATCTCTGTCTTAAATACATGTCTTCACTGTTTCATTGCATTAGGTAAGGTTTATTCATTCTTATTCTCTGTATAATTTGTGTATTTTAATTTTATAATGTAATTTGATGAGGATGGTTGATATTGTCTGTGAATCGGACATAAAGTTTGTAAACCGAGTTTTCTTTAATTTCTTTTCTTTATATTATATTCATTGGTGTTTGAAAATTTGTAAAATTGTATTGAAACAATTTATGTTTATATAAGGTTTAAGCTCGAAGTTATCAATGTTAAGTAAAACTGATGACGTCACTTGTGCACCAGTAGTGGTGAAAGATGCTCGCTGCATGTTTTTGGCGGCTGCTCAACTTTATCCATCCTCACGAATCTCTGTCCATGTCCACACTAATACGTTTTCGTTTGAAAACGTATATTTTTCTCTCCGTTTTGGCCTTTCGTCCACACTGAGACGGCATTTTAAGTCAACGAAAACGTAGCTGTTGTAAGACGCTCTCCAAAGCGGATAAATTTGAAAACGCCGTCTTTGCGTCTTAGTGTGGACTGTAAAGATGGAGGCTTTTGAATACTATGAGGCATTTAGTCATGTGATGCAGTCATGTGACCAATTCAGCCAAGATGGTGAACGACATTGTGCAGCAGTTGTTTTGGATGCTCTCCGTTTTGACAGCCTTGTTAAAAATTAATGTCAGTTTGTACATACTGCAGATTGCGTTTCTTCAAAGAAGGCGGAATGTTTAGCGGCGGAACTCGAGGACAGTTGTGTTTCAGACCGTACATGGAGCGGAGATTTTGGGTGAGACCTGGACGCTGCCGTGCTTGGTGGGATAACTTTGTGCGTGGAATTGCCGTGCCTGAGGAGTGGCGTGAAAACTTCAGAATGTCTAGGGATTCTCTGTACCATCTGAGTGAACTATTACGACCTCACATTCAAGGCCAGACAACACGAATGAGATCACCGGTGGATGTTGTTACAAAGGTTGCATGTACTCTATACTATTTAAGCGACGAAGGTCGACTGTGGAAAACAGCGAATGCGTTTGGATTAACCCGACAAACTGTGTCTAAAATAATCAGAGAAGTGTGCAGAGCTATCACATTTCACCTTGGTCCCGAGTATGTTTCACTTCCATTCACAGAACCAGAGGTACAGACACTTGTCACAAACTTTTACAAAACACACGGAATGCCACAGTGTCTAGGGGCTATTGATGGCACGCATATCGAAATTAAGCAGCCTTCATCGAACTCCACTGATTACATCAACAGGAAAGGCAAATTCTCCTTGAATGTACAGGCTAATAAATAAATTTTACTTTAATGTAAACTTTACATGTCTGTCATCAGAAAGGAGTCAGAGAAAAACAGAGCATTACCAAAAAAGTCCATCAAACAACTTAAACACAGGTCCAACGTTGCAACCATGGCTACAGGAAACTTAGAATTAAACAAACAATAACAAAAAGTGCTTCTTTTTTCAACTTGCACGTATATCATGTGTATTAAAGACATGACTACTCTGTGTCATTAGAGTAAAGATATTCAGTGTATGAAAATGGAGCAGAATCTTCATGGTGCTGTGGTGCTGTTTGTCTGGTTGGTGCTGAAGAGGGAGCAGAGGCAACAGCTGAACCATAGAGGTAACCAGGTTGCCAATGGTGTGAGCTGTATCGTTGTGGCAGCGGTGGTGGTGCTACAAATGGAGTCTGGGCCATTGATTGTCTCATAAGTAAAAATACGTCTGTAACTGAATTTGTAAGTTTTTCAATGTTTGATGTCAGTCTGCCAATGTTCTCTGAAAACTCTCTGTTTGCAGCCTCCATCCTCTCAAATGTCTGCCTCCTTAGCTTAAGATCTTCCTGTGCAAGTGTAATGAGCTGTCCTTCATTTGACAATTTTCGTTTAAGCCGCTCTTGTCTATATGATGACAGCGTTGCGTTCAGCCTGTCACGTCTGTTTTGAGTCTCTGTAGGCATCCCATCTGAGTCCTCACTTGCTGTAGCAGGAGAAGGGCTATCGTGACTGACTGATGGTGGATAACTTTCATCGCTGGTGGTGCTGCTTCTGATGTTAATGTCGCTTGTTTCAATGCCACAATTAATGGTGGTGACGGCTGGAGAACCACCCCAGATCTGCTCGCAGAGTTCAAAGTACAGTAGTACAACCCTTCCATGCCCACTTCTCTTTCCGGAGTCTACTGCATGCCTGTACTTAAGCCTGATAGCCTTTAATTTTGTGGTTAGTGTGAGTTTTGTGACCTCGTCCTTACTGTGGGGGTAATCGACGTCATCCGCGGGATATTGCTCTTTGAAGCGGTCCAGTATTTCGCCGTATTTGTTTTGGCACGTCTCCCAGTCTACATTTTCGCTTGCTTTGGCCACTTTATATTCCTGTGTTACTCGCAGCAACAACTCCACCTCACTGTCGGTCCATTTAAAAAAATCAGTGCCTTTCCTCGACATTGCCGCTAAGTTTTTGAGAGCCGGAAAGTAAATAAACGCATAGCGGAAATGACGCAGGTCGAAGCTTTACTCATGCGCAGTAGGGAGATGTAAGCGTTTTCATACATTTCAGTGTGGATGAGCAACTTTTGGAAAACGTTTGAAAATGATAATGTGGACGCGGAGCCTTTTTAGACGTAAACTCCGTTTTCAAATAATATCCGGATAGTGTGGACATGGCCTTAAATACATGTCTGAACTGTTTCATTGCATTAGGTTTTGCAACGTGTGTGTTCTATGAGCTGGGACTGTTTCATCGCGGTGTGATTGCGTTGGATTCGGGTCGATAAGGACGTGTTACTCTGGAATCTATCCGGATGGACTGCGCCCCCACAGGACTGTAACCACAGGTTTTTTTTATTTTTTTTCAACGTTACCTCAACCGGGAACTTTGGTATTTATACATTTGTCCATGGACTGTTTGGGATATTTATATTTTCTTTTGTTATTGGAATTGTTAAATATCTCTTATTAAATGGGTAAATTGTGCTCCATTTAAAAAATGTTTAAAAAATTGTTTTTCTTTGTTAAATTTGAACAGAACAAGAAAGTTACATAAACCTGCAATACAGTTTAAAAGTAAAACAAAAGACAATTAGTAAATACATTGTTCATTTTGGTTAATTTTTGTGTTGGTGCTTTATTCAAGCCGTTATACTAAATGAGACTAGATTTCATATAAAGTGCAGACACACAATTCTTATATAATTTTTTGGTGTGAGACCCCGATCCCGGGACTCCAGACATCAAGATAAATTGCTATTTTAAGTGTTTGGTGATCTCAGACCTAGTAGATATTTTTCTCCTTTTCTTTAATGTGAATCCAACATAAGGGTATAGTGAATATAGTGAAAACAAAAGAACTGGCATTGCCATTCTGTTGGGACTGTATGTATTAATTCTGTCTCAATATTTATTAATTCTTAATCACACACATATACACACATTTTCTTATTTTATATTACATATATTATATATTCATTCTGACATACACACACACACTTCTTTTATAAAATAGGGCCATGTTAATACAACTTGAGTGTTCTTTATTTTAATTAGCGCTTATTAAGTATGTGACCAATCAAGTGTCTTCTAAAGTAAATTTAAACATATTAACAAACTTGAGGCTTTCATTCACTTAAAGCATTTAACCTTTTGCAACTTCATCCAAAGTAATTAATTAAGGCTTAATCAAATAATTAATTTAGGAACTTGGTAAGTTGATTCAATTAAACTGTTATATGTGAGGCCTATTGACACATTCTGCCTCTCCACATTTCTTGATCTCTTGGATCAAGGAAGTGAGTGATCTAGGCCAAAATGCCACTGTAATCCCTCTAAATGGTAGGAACATACCTGCACTTAGTCAGCATATCTCACTGTACCCACCTTCATGTTTTTCTGAGAACAAAGTCTGAAAATATCATCCCATGTCTCAGAGAGGATGTTTCCATGTCTATAATCAAAGTGGCCTATTTTGCCCCCTTCCAGTTCTTCTTCAATTGATCATGTAAAAATTCAGAAAGTATTCTTGAATTCTTTTTCATAATTGTTAGATTTTTCATCATGTGTCAAATAGAGAGCTACTGAGCTCCTCTAATGGCCCACCAGACCTCACTCAGTGGGGTGATATAATCTAGATCAAGCTCAGTTTGCCAAATGGTGTTATTGTTTGGAGAAGTTATTTGCCCATTTCTGCTAATATAAACACAGAGGGCTTATTTGCCAGAGGCTGACCAACATCCAGTCCTGCTTCCTAGAAGTGAAGCTTGTAAGATCAATTAAATAAAAACATCCTCAGTTTTAATTGTATTTTGATAGATCCAGATTTATTGAATGTAGTTCTAGGCATTTGTGTATGAATTTAGTACTGATTATTGTCAGTATGAAGGTTTTATGTGCAATGTGTTTTAGTGTGAGTATTTCTGTTACAGGCCATATACATGAAGGAGTGCTTCACTTTGGACAACGTTGCTGTTCTGCCCACTCTAGCCAGGGGAAGTATTACTGAACTTGCAGGATATTAATCTAGCCTTACTGTGCACAAGAAATAAGAAAAGCAGACTCCTGTGCAGATAACAGCTCTGCTTCTACCTCTGACACACTACCTCGGGACACAATTACACATTCCCTGCCCCTCACTGGCCTTCACGTTGGCTGTGTCAGATTCTCTAACTATTTTATAATCACTAAAGTAAACCTCATAGGGATCACTGTGCCCTTGTATCATGCTATGTCAAGTTGCTCAGACATATGCTTATGAAAAGCATTATAAATTCTGGAAGTGTTTTACCAGATGGCAAATATAGGACTGAAGATTAACACTTATATTTGGCTATTTAAAATAAAATTGAATATAATATTTTACCACCCTTAAAGTGAAATATCTGGTGTAATTTGTGGCTTTTACAAATAAGATGTCAAATTCTGTACCCTCTCTGTCTTAATTCATCACTTTAGTCATTCCACATCTGGGGTGGCTGATCAATAATTGGAACACAGTCCACTCCATCCCTCTGGAAAAAAAGTGTAATCTCTGATCTACATCATCTTTTACAAGTCTATTCAAATCTACAGTATTTCAGTTATGACATTTGTAAATCATGTTTTAAGACTTAGGGACATTAATAGCTGTGCTCTCATTGTGTCAAGGCCTCTATGGGGGAGATTAAAAAGATGACATCAGACCCATATATGTATTTTACACATGTACCATGATATGCTTATATGGTATGCTTGAAGTATGATTGACAATTATTTAGCTTTTGGAGGGCATAGAGCATTTGGTGAACTGGGATGTCTGGAGGCTGTTGGCTTAACACCATCACGTCTGCAGTTTGCATACTGTGGTGGGACACTTTACATCCCAGGAAGCCCTCATTTCTGTGTCACCTTCTGGTTTTAGACTTTTAGTTATGCTGTCATAGCTAGTCTTTCTGGAGTCCCTGTCTGCATTTTGCACATAATCTACATTGCCCATGACCTTATTAAAATCATACCTAACAATTTTCTCCTCTCTCCCTCTCTTCCTCTCCCTCTCTCTCTCTCTCTCTCTCTCTCTCTCTCTCTCTCTCTCTCTCTCTCTCTCTCTCTATCTCTGTCAAGCTCCCAGTGTTCTGAGTTCCTTGTTTGATCATCTCTTCTTATGGAGCTACTTCGTATATCCTGACGTTCTACCCCTGGTTGGAGTCTCGTTGCCTGGTGTGCCGGGGATTTATCTGCATGGCCAGCCAGTGACTCAGTAGTTTCTTTGAACCAATGTGCTAACTGAGCTGTATGGTCTGGTCTTTATCAGCAATCATTTGAAGACTTTGACAGGAAGGAATTAGTGTTGGGTCCATGGTGAACTCAGAGTTTGCACTGACCCATTAGTTCCTCAGGAACGTTTGATTGTACTATGCACTACTGGGGGCATGGTGGCTTAGTGGTTAGCACATTCGCCTCACACCTCCAGGGTTGGGGGTTCGATTCCTGCCTCCGCCTTGTGTGTGTGGAGTTTGCATGTTCTCCCTGTGATTCAGGGGTTTCCTCCGGGTACTCCGGTTTCCTCCCCGGTCCAAAAACATGCATGGTAGGTTGATTGGCATCTCTGGAAAATTGTCCGTAGTGTGTGATTGTGTGAGTGAATGAGAGTGTGTGTGTTGGGTGTGATGGGTTGGCACGCCGTCCAGGGTGTATCCTGCCTTGATGCCCGATGACGCCTGAGATAGGCACAGGCTCCCCGTGACCTGAGGTAGTTCGGATAAGCAGTAGAAAATGAATGAATGAATGTAGAAAGGACATTATCTACATTTACATTATTTACTGTCCAGTGTCACCCAAATGAGGATGGGTTCCCTTCTGAGACTGGTTCCTCTCAAGGTTTCTTCCTCATATCATCTCAGGGAGTTTTTCCTTGCCGTCTTCGCCTCAGGCTTGCTCATTGGGGTTAGGTTCCTGAGGAACTAATGGGATGGATATATATATATATATATATATATATATATATATATATATATATATATATATATATATATAATTTTTTTTAATTAATTTATTCTTATTAATTGTAAGTAATCATTTATTTATTTTTATCCTTATTTTTTAATCTTCTTATTATTATTCTATATATATTTTTTTCTTTATTTTCTATACTTCTGTAAGAGGGCTGCTATAACCACATCATACTTTATACTGTTTATAGTTATATTTAATTCTATTATTTACTTATTATTTACTTATAGTTATTATTATAATTATTTACATTATAGGTGCTATAAACCGTTCTAACAGATATAAATCCTCTTTTCTGTCATTTGTTCTGAATGTTTTGTCATTGCAGAAATCTTACATTATAACATTTGAATAAAAGCATATAAATACAAATCTGTGCTACCATCAGAGCTATGCTGTTCAATCAGATCCAAAACCTCAGGAAAGCTATGGTATAATTTTTAATGACGTACACATTTTCAAATGAGTGTAAGCCACCAAAGAGAATTCTAATAATTGCACACTGAAGGCACAAGAAAAGGTGTTGTCGAACTTTCTTTTAACTACGTTTGTTCAGAAGGAGATGACCATGTCTCCCATAGTCATTATGTTTCTCCAGTCTTCTGCACACACCTTCATAAATGTCAGACAGGAATACCTTTTATTTGAACAGATATCACCCTCAAAAATAGGCTGGAGAGAAAAGTTTTTCACCCTTATGCGTGCTCACACTAATATAATTTGCTGGGCAAATTGTGTCATAAATCTGTTTCTGTTTGACAGCGTGAGTGAGAGGTGGTGAAAATAATGAGACAGAAACTCTTTGTGGTTGAGAGGTTTTTCTTTTACGGTAAGCATTTATTACTTCAGGGCTGCCCAGCAAAGCTGCAGGCAGTCACTTCACAGGGTCATAAATGTCATATTACATTTGACACATGGCTGACAAATAAACCCTGGCCTTAGTATATTTTCTGGCCCCCTCTTTCTCTAGTGGGTGAACACTTGGACATATTGGAGCAGGAGAAAGTGACCATCCACTGACTGAAGTTCGGATCATCCATTACCTTATCCCCCCAATTCTCAAATGTAAAACTGAGAAAGAGTTTTGCCTGTTAAATATTGAAGAGTTTTGTAGCAGCATCAGAAGCTTGAGTGTACAAAAACTTTGTTCTAATTATATTGAGTATTGTCACCTAATTGATTCAGTTAATTAGCATATCTTTTACTCAGTTTGTTTTTACAGGCTTATATTTATATTGCCTTTTATTACAATTATATTATATTATATTATATTATTGGGAGAATAGTTATATTACCTTTATCTGGGCCCTAGACCAGCAGTGTATTTTCATATAGGTATGGGCAAATGCTTGAAATTCACAGCATCAATTTCAGGATAAAAAGAGTTTAAAGATGAGAGTATTGCAGATAGAGGTCAATAAATGATAAAAGGTTGAATGAATGAGAAATAGGTACAATGAGGAAGCAAACCTCTGTGGGTGATTAATATCTAGGGCTCTACATAGTCAACATGGAAATTTTATGTCCATACTTAGAGAAAAGCAAGCCTGTGATTGCTGCTGTCTTCTGAAGCCCACAGGAAGTGCTTCAGTCCTCAGTTATTTACCCAGGTCAGTCTCCCTCAAAATTAAAACTTCAAAAAGCCATTATTAATTCATGTGTATACTAATTTCTTTATTTTAAATCACTGATGTTGTTTTTTTTTTTTCAACTTTGTATTCAATTAGACAGAAGTCATTCCAGCAGCCCAGTGTCATGCCCCCGGATACGGAAGGAAGGAGACAGACCCGTACGCAGGATAGCTTCAAATGATAGGGGTTTAATACATAAGGAAGACAAACAAACATATCCACACTACACGGGGAACTAACGTAACTAATGAATCCGCGCTGCCATCGGCAACGCAGCTCACATATATACACAGACAAGTCAATCACACAATGGGAACCAGGTGTGGAGACAGGGAGGAGTAGACGAAGGCGGGGCAGACACGTGACAAAAACAAACAAACAATAGCATGTGTCCAAAAGTCCGCGCTGATCCCTGACAGATCCGCGCTGATCCCTGACAGAACCCCCCCCTTAAGGCGCGGCTCCCGAAGCGCCAAAACCCGACAAGGTCTGGGGAGGGCGAGGCCCACAGCGATTGGCAGGTGAGGGGAGCAAGGACGACGGCGAGGCCAGTGGGGGGAGCAAGGACCACGGCGAAGTAGTCAAGGGGAGCCAAGGCACACGGCGAGGCAGGTGGGGGGAGCAGGGCACACGGCAGGGCCGAGCGACATCCACAGCCGAGCTGAAGGGCCGAGGCAACGTCAGCATCTGAGCTGAAGGGCCGAGCGAAGTCCACAGCCGAGCTGTAGGGCCGAGTGACGTCCATGGCTGAGCTGTAGGTCCAAGCAGCATCCCCCGATGCACCGCAGCCAAACCCTCGCCTCGACGAACTGAGGAAAAGGGCGGGAGGGCGGGAAAGATCCCCCGCCACGGGCCTGCAGCACCCCCTGTGGAAGAAGTGAATGGTGGCATCCTCCACGAATGTGGTGAGGCGACGTCCTCCTCGGAGGAAACGGAAATGGAGCGGCGTCCCTCACCGGAGAAATGCGGAGCGATGTCACCGGAAAAAGGGCCAGAAGGACTGGCGGAACAGTCCAGGGGGAGAAGTGAAGCGACGTCCTCCTCGGAGAAACCGGAAATGGAGCGCCGTCCTTCACCGAAAAAAAGCTGGTCCGAGCTGGAAGCTATCCTGCTGGGTCTGCTGGGTCTTTAGGCGGATTCATTCTGTCATGCCCCCGGATATGGAAGGAAGGAGACAGACCCGTACGCAGGATAGCTTCAAATGGGGTTTAATACATAAGGAAGACAAACAAACATATCCACACTACACGGGGAACTAACGTAACTAATGAATGCCATCGGCAACGCGGCTCACATATAAACACAGACAAGTCAATCACACAATGGGAACCAGGTGTGGAGACAGGGAGGAGCAGACAAAGGCGGGGCAGACACGTGACAAAAACAAACAAACAATCGCACGTGTCCAAAAGTCCGTGCTGATCCCTGACAGATCCGCGCTGATCCCTGACACCCAGGTCAAAGTAAAAAACTTTACTCTGTTCATTCAACAGTTTGCACAAGCCAGTCAAATTTACTTTAAATAATTTGCGGTTTAAGAGGTGAGTCTGGAGCAGTAATCAATGGCACTTGATGTCAGAATGGCATCTGTGGAGCCATAACCTAATTATCTCAATTTATATTTACCTCTGTGCCACAGGTAGTACCTGTGATATCCAGGAAGAGTATGTCCACACATTGATGCACCTAGCTTTGAAACGACTATAGTACATATATTTAAAGGCATTGTGCAAATGGGGTTTTAAAATGAAGATTTAATATTTCTTTTTATTAATTTTTTTATTTCTGTCAAATTTATTTACCTGTATGAGGTATCTGTAACAAATCCTGCTTGCATGTTTTAAGGTAATTAAATTCTGTGATGTAGTAAAAATGTGCAAGTACGTAACACTGAACCTTAAATTTTACCCTGTCTGTATTGCAATCTTACGCACTTTGTAGGCTCCATGTTTATCTGGTGCATATTTATTATTGAATTCCAGCATCTACATGACTGTCCATCATGATTAGACGTACACTAAGCACTGTCAATTTAGGGAAATCTATTATTTTCCCAGACACATGTGAGAAAGTTAAGGTATCAGGCATCATTATTTCCCCTTCCAAATGTAACTGATTTTACCCTAAGTTGCTTGCTGTAATTATAAGTCATGCTGCCCTTTGTAATTTCTTAAACATTGAGTAATATTGCACCACTATAATATTTTGTTATAATGAAAATGCTAATACCTCAGGG
Organism: Tachysurus vachellii; assembly: GCF_030014155.1. Classification (NCBI taxonomy): domain Eukaryota; kingdom Metazoa; phylum Chordata; class Actinopteri; order Siluriformes; family Bagridae; genus Tachysurus; species Tachysurus vachellii. The sequence continues at coordinate 13,610,518 of NC_083468.1, read as the reverse complement.
ACTTTGTGCCTTATCGGACAGGTCTGGTGCTCTATTAAGTAGCCAGCAGAAAAAGGCAGATGAAAATTGCTTATGTTAATACCTCTGTTGTACCCCAGGATGAGGAGTTGGGAATTAATTTCTTTCCAATTCTTTCTGTGAAACATGAGGAAAGGTTGGGATAAAGATATAAAACATAAAAGAATAAGGGAATGACATAAAAAGAGTGAACCTTTTTAGATTAGACAACTGAAGTGTGAGCTATAACCTTGTACAATTAAACAAAGTGCATGAGTTTTGAGAATTAGAGCTACATTAAGATACTTTTATGTGATGCAATTTTAGCTGGAATAGTAGTAAATAATAGCTGTATAAAAGCTGTTTCGGGCACCATGTGGTTTCATCATTAGCTTGTATTGGTTTACAGTCAATATTGTTCAACATTGTTCTGGGCACGGTGGCTTAGTGGTTAGCATGTTCGATTCCCACCACCGCCTTATGTGTGTGGAGTTTGCATGTTCTCCCCGTGCCTCGGGGGGGTTCCTCCGGGTACTCCGGTTTCCTCCCCCGGTCCAAAGACATGCATGGTAGGTTGATTGGCATCTCTGGAAAATTGTCCGTAGTGTGTGATTGCATGAGTGAATGAGAGAGTGTGTGTGCCCTGCGATGGGTTGGCACTCCTTCCAGGGTGTATCCTGCCTTAAGGTAGTTCGGATAAGTGGTAGAAAATGAATGAATGGAATACTATAAATCTGTAATATCTATCCTTAGTGAGCAAGCCGGAGGAGACGGTGGCAAGGAAAAACCTGAGATGATATGAGTGGCAGATATGAGTAGTGGCACTCATTGGTGACTTCCCTGCTAAAAACACCAGCATTGCTGGTCCAACATAAGGTATGTTTTGCATGCTGGGACCAGCTTGGGATGGTGGTATGCCGGTCCAGCATTAGGTGCTGGTTGCTGGGGTGCTGGCTGACCAGCCTGGGATGCTGTTGTGCTGGCCGACCAGCCTGGGATGGTGGTATGCTGGTCCAGCATTAGGTGCTGGTTGTTGGTGTGTTGGCCGACCAACTTGGGATGGTGGTATGCTGGTCCAGCATTAAGTGCTGGTTGCTGGTGTGCTGGCCGACCAGCCTGGGATGCTGGTGTGCTGGCCAACCAGCCTGGGATACTGGTGTGCTGGTCAACATATGTTGTCTTTTGGATGCTAGTACAATCCCAGCAAGACCACAACAAAACCCATTTGTTATATATCACATTTCTTAGTGCATATTCATAGTTAAATAAAGAGCAAGACAATTTTCTAGAGAATTGTAATTCACTTTTTAATAAAGAAAAACATTCTAGATATTCCTATATATATATAAGTTTGTTTAAAATATTTATTGGACGATGACATTTGCCATCACACTGTAATATACACACGTGCACAAATAACGTTACACAATATAACCTTTACAACACACATTTTTGTTCTTAGCTTCCACTCTCTCTTTTAGTGAGTAACAAGTAGTATGTGGTGGCGATGACCATGTTTTTTTAAGAGGTGCCACCCGGAGTCGTTTGACTTTAGACAACTCCTGCTCTATATCTTCTTTATTCTCAAAACAAAACTATATATCACTCATTTGTTTATATTGTGCAGTGAACGGGTTACGATAAAACAGCTACTGCTTAAGTTACATACCTTTAAGCTTAAGTTACATACCTTTAAGCATCAGTATTTGTGCCCTGAAGAAGTCTTGCTTCCATCGTTCCCAATAAACCTGAGTTTGGTCAAACATGTCGTAATTAAAGTCCTTAATATCGCTAGTTGAAACAACTGCCGTGCAGCCGTCATCCAGGTACCTCACGTATGCAAACATTCTGATTCCCAGTGATCAGCAGATTCGTCGTGTAGAAGCAGAAGCTTTTTATTTACCCCAAAACAAAATCCTAATTACGGTATAAAACAAGATTATCTGGAACACGTGCACTTATACTAATTTCGATAAACACTATAAGGTATATAATATAGTCGAAAACATTGCGAGATTTATTTTTGGAAAGTGCAGGAACTACATTTACCTTCGTGAACATAGTTGCTTTAAAGGTTGTGTAACCCAGTTACAAAATGTTAGTTTAATTTTAAATAGAAGAAAATATAATTTTTTATTCGTTATCATTTATTCTTCTAACTCTAGGACCAGTAATATTTCACTGTGATACCTTGTCCCGTGTTATTTTCATTTTAAACCAATCATATTGTAATTTAACACTTTGTCCCGCCTTCTGGCGTTGCTGATTGGTTAGATGAGTTTTGTGCCCAGCGGGGGTAGGGTGATACGGAACAGATAGAGCACATGTTTTATTGCAGCAGCAGGTTTAATAGAGACAAAGCTGGATTTATTGATTTTTTGAATCATTTTTTATGAACCAAGTTTCATGTTTATCTTGGTGAGTTCATATTTTGAGTTTCATTATGCTTTAATAATATTGTTTAAATAACTGTGGATTCACATTACGAAGTAAAGGTAATTAATTAATTAATTAATTAATTTTAATTACGTTCAACTAAACAGGAAGTAATTAAAATTAATTAATTACTAAGAATATATGTATGTTACTAAGGAATAACATACATATATTCCTAACATTGGCCTATTCGGCCAATGTTAGGAATATATGTATGTTATTCCTTAGTTCTTATGTATGTGGATGCATGTTTTCTTGCATTTCATATTTTCATTTCACTGTAAAAACTACAGTATAATCTTTATGGTTAAATCAATTTATTTTTACAAAGAAAAAAAACAAAACTTATTCAAAGTTATGAAGCTCAGCATATATTTAACTCATTAATGGTCATACATACAGTATTTCTCAGTTTATTTGAATAGATTAAAATGTGATTAGGCCTAATAGTAATGAAAATGATGTTTAAATGAATGCTCTACAACTGTTTTGTACAAATACCTGTTTTGTAAATGCATGTCAGGTCTTTTGTAGAGGCGTTTGTTTGGCACAGAGATTTGGATGGTGAACTAGATGGCGAGCCACCCAGTTTGATGAGAGATCTATCGTATCCAGGAGGAGACAAGGTTTTCCTTACAGATCCAATTTTGAAACATATCAAAGGAACTGCAGTTTGGTATGACTGTCACCTACACAAGTCCATCTGAAGTCTATTTGGAAGGATATTGATGACGAAGGAATTCAATACTCATATTGACTTTTGATGCACGTACACGTACATACAAAAAATACACATACACTGATAAACATCAACACACATTCAATTGTTTTTTTTGCCGGCTAATGTTTTGTAAATTTGTACTGTTTTGTTGGCTCACTAAAGTTCTTTAAAGTGAACCTATTTGTTGTGTTGCTTTGTCTTACTTGAACTCCAACGAACCTAGCAGCGGTGTATTTTCCCATAGATGGGTTACACGTAAAAACGTGGCGAGCCAGCCAGGAGTTCTATTGTGGGACAAGTAACCACAACTGAAGTAAAAAAAGTATAACGTGACTCCACGAGAAATTGTTAATAAGCACATTGTATGTATTTTTTTTCTTATATCACACTTGAATATGGAGGTAATTTGTTCTGAAAATATCAAAGTGCCAAATTCTGTTATTGTTAGAGGTTTGACTGGCACTAAAGCAGACGAGGAAATTTTTGACTTTCTCAAACAGTTTGGTTCAATCTCAAGGTCAGTTGAAATTTCTCCATCTGATTCAGAATACAGCAAACAGGTCATTGTAGAATACACATACGGTGATGCGGTAGAGTCCCTACAAGATGACTTACCCTTAGATAGACCATGTGTTAGTAACCCTGATATAGTTTACCACATTGCGAGTCTGTCTAATGTCTACAGCAGTGAAGCAGGTTCAGCAGCTACGAGTACTTTTCTGTCTGAGCTTAAGAGTTTGGCTAAAATGAGTGGGAAATCCTTTGAGGATGTTCTCAAAGAAGAGCTTGGTAGAATTACAAAGTCTATTAGAGAGTGTGAGCCAGTCATAGAAGCAAAGCAAACTCAAGAATTAGCTCCCACTTCACCACTTAAAGGTACAGTACAGATGTTTTCTCCAGCTCATGAAACTCTGTATGGCCAAAGCACAGCTCGAGAGCCAAATAATTGCTCCTATTCAAATCCTTTCCCTAATGCACAATCATACACAGAGCCAAAAGTCGTACCTCCTTCTGCAGACAAGACTTTGCACCCTTTTCAGTTATCCCCTGATCACCTGAGTACACCAGATGTTCAACATGTAGTTGTGGAACACATTGTTAAAAGTACAGAGATAGCTACACAACTTCACTCTGCTGTTCGATTAAAGACATTCTCAGGTAGGGTCCCTTGCCCCACTCATGAAGTTGACTATGACACATGGCGTAACAGTTTGGAATTCCATATGACTGATTCCACCTTGCCAGATGTTGCATTAGTGAGGAAAATTGTAGATAGCCTGCTGCCTCCTGCAGCTAATGTGGTTAAACCATTAGGACCCCAGGCTACCCCAAAAGCTTACTTGAATTTGCTTGATTCAGCATATGCAACAGTCAAAGACGGGGATGACCTTTTTGCAAAATTTCTTAATACTAATCAGAATCCTGGGGAGAAGCCATCAAGTTATCTGCAGCGGTTACAGATAGCTCTGGATACTGTTCTGAAGAAGAAAGTTATTCCAGCTGGTGATGCGGACAAACAACTACTCAAGCAATTCTGTAGGGGCTGCTGGAACAACGTTATAATTGCTACGCTACAGCTCGAGCAGAAGAAGCACCATCCCCCTACCTTTGCAGAACTCCTGTTTTTGCTCAGGACAGAGGAAGACAGAATAGCAGCCAAAGATAGCAGAATGAAGCAGCACCTAGGGCTTATGAAAGCAAAAGCATTGTCTAACGCCCAAGTCATGTTTGCTCCTGAAGTAGATAATTTTGATGAGACCAGACGGAATGATAATTCTTCCTCAATGATGAAGCAGATCCAAAAACAAATAGCTGACCTCCAAGCCCAACTTGCAGCTTTCAGTAGTCCCAAAAAGGGAACACCAGAGAAAACAAAAGTGACAAAAGAAAAGAAAACCAAATTAAGCGAAGCCCCCACATTTAAAAAAAGCACCAACCAATCCTGTTGTAGAAAACAGAAAACCCAGACCTTGGTATTGTTTCCAATGTGGAGAAGATGGCCATATTGCCAACAGTTGTACTAATCCTCCCAATCCAGTACTTGTTTCAGCAAAAAGAAAAGAGCTGCAGAAAAAACAAGAGATATGGGAAAAGTCAAATATGGCTGAAGAGAAATCATCTCACCCTTTAAACTAGGAGGAGTTCCTGTTGAGGGGCTGACAGGAACAATACAGCAGATAAGCTCCAATCAGAAACCTATAGTTAACATAGCACTTAATGAGCACTATGCCTGCTACACTGTACTTCCAAAGGGGTTGATCGGAAGTAAAGTCACGACCAATGTGAAGCTCGAAGGAATTGATTGCAACTGTTTAATAGATACCGGTTCACAGGTCACAACAATATCTCAGTCATTCTATGATCAGTACCTTTCTGAACACCCTATTAAACCTGTAAGTGATGTGCTTGAAATAGAAGGAGCCAATGGCCAAAAGGTTCCATATGCTGGTTATGTACAAGTTAGTGTTCAGTTCAGTAAGAGTTCAATAACTCAAATGCAGACATTAGCTCTGATAGTGCCAGACACGCGTTCCAATGGCAGTGTACCAGCTATAATAGGCACAAATACCCTTGATTGCCTTTACGAGCAGTACTGTGACATTAACTCCTCAAAATACAGTCCATTCTATGGCTACACCCAAATCCTCAAAACTCTAGAATTAAGGCACCGACAGAGTTTGAGTGGTAAGCTCGGAATAGTAAGGCTTAAAAGTCGGGAGCCAAATGTAGTTCCGGCTGGCCAGAAAGGCTGTATGAACATAAGGTCTGCAGGTCATGAACATGTTGCGTTACTTGAGCAACCATCAATTTCATCCTTACCTGGTGGGATCTTCACAGATAACTGCTTGATTTCTTTACCGGAGATGTCCTCTTTTAAAATTCCTGTGCAAGTAAGGAACGAGACAGACCATGACATCACAATTCCTACTAACTGTGTAATCGCAGAGTTAACTGTTCCACAAGACATAATCCAGAATACCCACTCACACCAATCAGAAACAGCCGCTTGTTGCTCAAGTCAGCAAAATGCAGACAGAGGTTCAAACCTCAAGTTTGACTTTGGTGACTCACATCTTTCAGAGGAGTGGAGAACACGGATAATTGCCAAATTGAACAGCTATCCTGATGTTTTTGCACACCATGATTTAGACTTTGGTCATACAACAAAAGTCAAGCATAGAATCAAATTTAAACACCATTTAAACAACGTTCCCGCCCCATACATCCACAAGATTATGAAGCCGTCAGGAAGCATTTGCAGTCCCTTCTAAATGCAGGCATCATCCGAGAATCCCAGTCTCCATTTTCATCACCTATCGTAGTGGTTCGCAAGAAGAGTGGTGATGTGAGATTATGTGTAGATTATCGGAAACTTAATTTGCAAACCATTAAAGATGCTTATGCATTACCTAATCTGGAAGAATCCTTCTCTGCCCTCAGCGGATCTCAATGGTTCTCGGTGATGGACCTTAAGTCAGGATTCTATCAAATCGAAATGGAGGAAAGTGACAAACAAAAGACAGCTTTTGTATGCCCCCTAGGATTTTGGGAATGGAATCGCATGCCGCAAGGGATCACAAATGCTCCAAGCACATTCCAGCGATTAATGGGTGCATGGGAGATATAAATTTGCGTGAAGTGCTGGTATTCCTTGATGATTTGATTGTCTTTTCCAAAACATTGGAGGAGCATGAGGAGAGGCTGACAAATGTTTTGAATCGTTTGAGGGAATATGGTCTCAAGTTATCGCCAGAGAAGTGCTGTTTCTTTCAGACTTCGGTACGTTACCTAGGCCATATTGTGTCATACAAAGGAGTGGAAACTGACCCAGAGAAAGTAAAGGCACTTAAGACCTGGCCAAGACCACAAAACTTAAAAGAATTGAAGTCTTTCCTCGGTTTTGCAGGCTATTACCGCAGATTTGTCCGAGATTTCTCAAAGATACTAAAGCCTTTGACCAACCTTACATCTGGTTACCCACCTCCCCGAAACGTGTCTACAATGGCTGAAGCAAATGGCAAATACCACAACCCCAGGGATGCATTTGCAGAGAGATGGACACCTGCATGCCAAGGAGCTTTTGAAATGATAATTCATAAATTGACATCTTCTCCTATTTTGGGGTTTGCTAACCCAAGGTTGCCCTACACGTTGCACACAGACGCCAGTACAACTGGACTGGGGGCAGCGTTATATCAGAATCAAGTTGGACAAAACCATGTCATTGCCTATGCGAGCAGAGGCTTGTCACGGAGTGAAGCCCACTATCCAGCACATAAACTGGAATTTTTAGCCCTGAAATGGGCAATTACAGAAAAATTCCACGATTATTTGTATGGCAATGTCTTTACCGTTGTGACTGATAACAATCCATTGAGGTATGTTCTTACAACAGCGAAATTGGATGCTGCAAGCTATCGGTGGTTAGCTGCACTTTCCACCTTTACGTTTGACATCAAATACAGAGCTGGTAAACAAAATCAGGATGCTGATGGCCTTTCTCGTAGGCCACATGGCGAGTTAAAAAACGACAAGCATTCTCAAGAAGAGAACTCCAGAATACTTGAGTTTACCTCTCATCATCTTGCCTCTGGCCTATGTTCTGCTGAAATAGTCCAGGCGACCTGTCAGAAACACATGGTGGTTAATGACAATGAAGATACACCATTTTGCTTAGTAGAATCTGTGGCAATTCACTCTGATGCTATCCCTGAAATGTTCAGTGAAGAAGAGTTGTCTTACGGTCTTATCACTGTTCCCAGGTATAGCAGTACTGAATTAGCAAACCTACAAAGAGCAGACCCAATAATTAGTAGAATCCTTGCTCTGATTGAGTCAGGGGACCGTGCACCAGCTAACCTTAAGGCAGAGTCTGTTGAGTTTTGCTTAATGCTCAAGGAAATGAACCGCTTCATGGTGATAGATGGTCTGCTATACAGGCAACGGCAGTGTGATGGTAGACCAGTCTGCCAATTTGTTTTACCCGGTGTGTTAAGGTCATCAGTCCTTGATAGCCTTCACAATGAAATGGGACATCTAGGAGTTGAACGTACACTTGAACTGATCAGAACAAGGTTCTATTGGCCAAAAATGTCATCTGATGTTGAAGTTAAGATCAGGACATGTGGAAGATGTGTGAGGAGAAAGCGTCAGCCTGAGAAGGCAGCACCTCTTGTAAACATACAAACCAGTAGACCTATGGAGTTGGTCTGTATGGACTTTTTGTCTTTCGAACCAGACAGTCACAATACAAAGGACATTCTAGTAATTACAGACCACTTCACAAAATATGCTGTTGCTATTCCCACAAAAGACCAAAAGGCCAGCACAATTGCTAAATGTCTTTGGGAACGTTTTCTTGTCCACTATGGATTTCCGGAGCATCTCCATAGTGATCAGGGACGAGATTTTGAGTCCAAAACCATCAAAGAACTGTGCTCTTCAGCTGGCATTCGTAAAATAAGGACCAGTCCCTATCATCCAAGAGGAAACCCTGTAGAGCGTTATAATCGTACACTTTTAAGTATGTTGGGAACTCTACAGGACACACAGAAGACAAAGTGGCGTGAGTATGTGAAACCCCTCACACATGCATATAATTGTACAAGGAACGAGGTTACTGGGTTCTCACCTTATGAGCTTATGTTTGGTCGTCAACCTCGGCTACCCATTGACATTGCATTTGGGTTGCCAGTTAAAGGTAGCACATCCACATCACATTCTCAGTACGTGAAATCCCTCAAATCTCATCTGGAGGAGAGTTATCAGTTAGCCACTGAGAATGCGCAGAAAGTGGCTTTGAGAAACAAACAACGATTTGACACTAAAGTAAGAGAATCCACACTTGATATAGGAGACAGAGTTTTGGTCCGCAACCTTAGGGTTTGTGGTAAACACAAACTTGCTGATTGCTGGGAGCCTGCAGTCTATATTGTGCAAAAGAAGGCAGATGATTTACCTGTCTATACTGTGTGCCCCGAGGGTAGCAATGGACCAACTCGTACCTTACATCGAGACTTGCTCCTGCCGTGTGGCTTTCTTTCTGATGTTGTGGAGGAAGTGCGCTCAAAACCAGTCCAGAGCAAGCCCAGGACAAGAAGTCATCCCTCTCAGTTAAACGAGGAAGTCACTTGCATATATGAGGAAAATGACACTGTCGATCCTATTACAGAGAGAAGATTCACTCAAGTCTATGAGATTCCAAGGCAACAGAATAAAAATATGTCTCAGTTACACTTACCTGAACCGTATGTATTACCCGAAGCTACAGTAACTACTGATGGAGGTGTAGTTGATGAAATTATGACATCAGTCGAGGAATTGGAGCAACCTCCACCACAGTCCTTGTTAGTCATGTCTGACACATCTCTTAATGACACTACAGAAGAACAAGAGCAGACAGAGGAGTATTCAAACTTGCCTCTGCCTGAGATGTCTCTTACACTAGAAGAGAGATGTATGTCAGAGCCTCTAGTTGATGTTTCCTTGCCAGACCTATCTGAATCCAAGACAGGTGATAGTGTGAGAGATGATGATCAACTAAACAATGCTAGTGGTAATATAATCACAAAGTCCAAGGTTGTAGATAATGTTGAAGGGACTAGCGAAAGCCTTCGCAGATCTGATCGACCTAGAAAGGCTCCTGCTAAGTTCACTTACCCGACACTTGGTAATCCCCTTATTTCTTTTGCTCAAACATTATTGGAGGGTTTCAACAAAGTATTGGTTGATATTGGAAGTGCTAGTGCTTCTAAGGACAACATGAAGGGACTCATGTCAATTTAGAGTGGGCGAGTGTAACCCAGTTACAAAATGTTAGTTAAATTTTAAATAGAAGAAAATATAATTTTTTATTCGTTATCATTTATTCTTCTAACTCTAGGACCAGTAATATTTCACTGTGATACCTTGTCCCGTGTTATTTTCATTTTAAACCAATCATATTGTAATTTAACACTTTGTCCCGCCTTCTGGCGTTGCTGATTGGTTAGATGAGTTTCGTGACCAGCGGGGGTAGGGTGATACGGAACAGATGGAGCACATGTTTTATTGCAGCGGCAGGTTTAATAGAGACAAAGCTGGATTTATTGATTTTTTGAGATTTTTGGTGAACCAATCATTTTTTTATGAACCAAGTTTCATGTTTATCTTGGTGAGTTCATATTTTGAGTTTCATTATGCTTTAATAATATTGTTTAAATAACTGTGGATTCACATTACGAAGTAAAGGTAATTAATTAATTAATTAATTTTAATTACTTCCTATTTAGTTGAACTCTCAAATTGTATTTTTCTTTTGATTATATAAATAGTATTCTGTTGGTTTAAGTATCAAAGGAGGAAATATTCAACGTTAAACTTGGAAGCAAATGGTATGGGCCGAATAGGCCAATGTTAGGAATATATGTATGTTATTCCTTAGTTCTTATGTATGTGGATGCATGTTTTCTTGCATTTCATATTTTCATTTCACTGTAAAAACTACAGTATAATCTTTATGGTTAAATCAATTTGTTTTTACAAAGAAAAAAAACAAAACTTATTCAAAGTTATGCAGCTCAGCATATATTTAATTCATTAATGGTCATACATACAGTATTTCTCGGTTTATTTGAATAGATTAAAATGTGATTAGGCCTAATAGTAATGAAAATGATGTTTAAATGAATGTTCTACAACTGTTTTGTACAAATACCTGTTTTGTAAATGCAGGTCAGGTCTTTTGTAGAGGCGTTTGTTTGGCACAGAGATTTGGATGGTGAACTAGATGGCGAGCCACCCAGTTTGATGAGAGATCTATCGTATCCAGGAGGAGACAAGGTTTTCCTTACAGATCCAATTTTGAAACATATCAAAGGAACTGCAGTTTGGTATGACTGTCACCTACACAAGTCCATCTGAAGTTTATTTGGAAGGATATTGATGACGAAGGAATTCAATACTCATATTGACTATTTTGATGCACGTACAAGTACATACAAAAAATACACATACACTGATAAACATCAACACACATTCAATTGTTTTTTTTTGCCGGCTAATGTTTTGTAAATTTGTACTGTTTTGTTGGCTCACTAAAGTTCTTTAAAGTGAACCTATTTGTTGTGTTGCTTTGTCTTACTTGAACTCCAACGAACCTAGCAGCGGTGTATTTTCCCATAGATGGGTTACAGTTGCATAGCAACGCTGATGCTGGGTAATATCTCTTCACATTCCGCTTTACTAAAAAAACAAACAAACAAACAACTTAACTACCTCTTAATTGAGACAAATGGATTATACATATTGTAATGAGTCTGTCTGTGTTTCTGTCCTGTTTCTGTCTGTTTCGGTTGTTAATTGTTTGCTCCGCCCACTCTTTGGTTTCCATGGACATTAATTGTACTCCTTCTCTCCTTCAGGTGTGTTGTCTTTGTCTCTAATTAGTTCTTGTCTGTTATTTATACCCTGTTTGTTCACTTCCCTGTTGTTGGTCGTTATTGCTTGTATGTATGTTGAGGATGTTCCGGTCTCCTGTCTGCTCTGTATTCTGCTCTGGTTTGTCTGCTTGTTTGTATTACCTGTTTCTTGTTTTGGTTTAGTAAAGTTTAAAAACTGCACTTGGATCCTCACTCGCCTTTGTCCAACATCACAACAGAACGACCAACCCCATGGATCCAGCAGAGATTTTGTTCCATTTATGTCAGGGGGATTCCCCACTGGAGGAATATGTAGAGGTGTTCCTGGACTTGTCCAATCAGGTGGATTTTGGGGAGAGGGCCCTCAAGGACCTGTTCCGGCATGGTTTGGAGGATGGGCTGTGCTACCTAGTGCCATTGGGCCGAGAGGTGGGGCCTTTCACGGACCTGGCCAACGTAGCGTTGCTCCTGGGCGGGTCCTCCCTAACCGTGCACAGGACAGAGTCGGACACCGGCCCTAAATAATTTTTGGGGGGGGCAGTAGGCATCGGGGTCCATGGGCTACGGAGCCAGGCCAGCCACGGACGCAGGAAGCCCCTACAGTACCTTGGCCCGACCCAGGCCTGTGTACGCCGGCGACCGAACCCGTCCACATGGGTGCCAGACCAGAAAGCTCGGGCGAGGCCCATGGGATCCGGCTGATCGCCAAGCTGGCGGCCACCCCGATGGTGCCAGTTTGGGCGGCCAGCATCCCTACGGCACCGGCTGGAGCACCTAAGGCACCTGAAACACCCGAACCCGCCGAAGCGCCCGAACCTGCCGAAGCGCTCGAACCTGCCGAAGTGCCCGAACCTGCCGAAGTGCCCGAACCCGCCGAGGCGCCCGAACCCACCGAAGCGCCCAAACCTGCTGAAGCACCCGAACCTGCCGAACCCGCTGAGACACCAGATCCGACCAGGTCGACGGAACCGACCGGGTCGACAGAACCAGCCGGATCGATCGGGTCGACCGCGCCAGCCGGACCGACCGGGTCAACGGAACCGACAGGGTCAACAGAACCAGCCGGGCCAACCAGGTCGACAGAACCAGCCGAACCGACCGGGTCAAGATCATACTGGTTAACTGGTATATCAAGCCTTGCTCAGCACCTGGCCGATCACATTCATCGCCATCTCCCCAACCCATGGAGAGATGCCGGGCCAATGATCTCGGTCTTTACTGTGGCGAGGCATTGCACTTTGCCATCTCCGGTCCAGCAAAAGGCAGGGCTCGCCATTGAAGGAGGAACCAGCGGCAAGCCTCTGGTGCTCAGCCTCCCCCAAGCCACTTCTCAAGGCCTGAATTCATATTACGGACCAGGAATATGAACTTGCTCTCTTTCTAGGCTCTAGAGATGACACAGAGTTATTAGTGCCTCAACTGGGTGCCTCAACCGGAGGTTGAGACCAAACCTCTACCGACCATTCTCCAGGTACGGGCCCTGGATGGCCATGTTCTCCACTGGGCTCACCACCGCACTAAGCCCCTGTTGGTGTCCATCACCAATGAACACATACAGTACATGCCCTGGGATGAAAATTGCTCTCAGCGAAAGGAACCTGGTCTCTGCCCAGAGCAGAATCTGCTGTGCCAACCTAAAACGAGGGTACAAATGCAGACTGCCCTGATGATTGACAAGGGGAACCCGAGTGGGAGACAGATGTGCCCGCATCATGGTGGAGTCCCAAACTAGCCCCAGAAAGGTGGTTCTCTGAAAAGGAGAAAGCACACTTTTCTGGGTCCAACCTGAGGCCTAGAGACCTCATATGGGCAAGCACAGCATCTCGAAGACTGGCCGCCATAGCCTTCGACTGGGCCAGAATGAGCCAGTTGTCCAGGTAATTCAGTACACGGATGCCCTGGAGACACAATGGTGCTAGGGCAGTGTCCATGCACTTTGTAAACGTGGTGAAAGGGCTAGGCCAAAAGGAAGAACACAACACCACTAGTGTCAACCTCGTGCAGACCTCCTGGGTGCCCTGAAACTGGCAGGTGCCAACCCAGGGAGATCCGTGCAAAGAAAGGGACCTTTTAATGAAAGGGAAAAACCCGTCTCTTGCTCCATATCTGCTAACTCAACCTGCGAACCCCATGATCAAAGCCGCTACAGCCAGGCGGGATCGGAGAGTATGCAGAGGGATCCGTCACATTGCCCGCAGCCGGCTCCCTCAAGAGCCTTCTTGGACTAACAAATATACTAGACTGGTGGAAGACGCTGTGTTTAGTGGTGTTAACGGTAAATTGTAATGCTACATCATGCAAAGAAATCCTAATGCTCCCAATAAAACACATAAATGTTTGGACATCTAGTGTGTATCTGCACTTTTGGCACTCAAAAACTACCCAGGATCTCTGAGTGCAGATCATGCCTCTAAGCCACATGATTTGACTGGCCATTAGACTGGGGGTGTGTTGTGTTCTCTTACAATATAATTGCTATTACCATGAATGTCCACTAGATGGTATATGTATGTTACGAGATGTAAAGATGCGCTAGTGCTAATGCGAAGAAGAGAAGTAAAAAAGAAGCATGGTTATGTTAAGCTACATCGGGTGTCCTGCCTGCTTATTTCTCTAATCCTCCTTCAACATAACAAGTGACGACAAGGATATTAGGATGGCTCTGCTTTCTCTACAGCCACCAGTAGCGTTCCTGGAATGTCCGGGTGAACCGAAACTTTCGTTTGATGCATGGGAAAAGTTATTTCGGAATTACTTGCTTGCTATCGGTGGGGACGGGTTTTCCGCCGAGAGGAAAAGAGCTCTACTGAAACACTGTTTGGGGATGGAAGGACAACGGATTTATAATACCTTGCCTCTTACTGCCGATACATTCAATGGATCTTTACAAGCACTAAAACAGTTCTTTTCTCCCAAGCTGAATGTGGTCTCAGAGAGATACCGCTTCAGACAACGTGCTCAGGCCTCGGGTGAGTCCACTGATCATTATGTTGCTGCGCTCCGTGAACTAGTTAAAACATGCGCTTTTGGAGATATTGAGCATGAAATGATCCGTGATCAGATTGTGTAAAAAACGTGCATGCCCCGAATCCGCGAAAGACTGTTACTAGAGCCCGATTTAACGCTTGAAAAGATGCTAGCTATTGCAAGACAAATTGAAGCAGCCGTAGCAGACGCCAAGGTCATAGCTGAAGGGGAATCGAAGCAAGTAGCAGCAATACAAAAGCAAGAAAAGGCGTGAATGCACAAAAATACAACAAGATCCAAAATACAAAAAATCGAAGGAGGACGAGCATGTGAAAGGACAGCAGATGTGTTACCGCTGTGGTTCTGCTAACCACCTTGCAAATGATAAGTGCTGCCCCGCAAAAGACTGTAAATGTAGAACTTGTGGAAAAGTCGGACATTTCTCAAGGGTGTGTAAATCTTCATCAAAATCAGTTAATGAAGTATGCTTACCTGAATTGACGGTTCTCAGTGTGAATGACCGCCATACAGATGATGGAGCCATAATGGGTACTTTTACCATAGCTACACCCGTACTTCCTACAGAGACCTGCACCATTAAGATGATGGTAGATACAGGGTCTGGTGTATCGATCTTACCGCAACACATCTTCAAAGAACACTTCAGATCATGTGCCCTGTCTCCACCAAGAGTACAGCTTCTGACTTACTCAAAAGAGAAAATACCTATGTGTGGTTACCTGACACTGAATGTGACATACTGTGGAAAGACTGCCACTGCTGAGTTCAACATTGTGAAATCAGGAACTCCTGTTATTGGACGTGACCTATGTCAGGCATTGGATATTGAGATTAAAGGGGGTCGCTTGATTGAACCTGCTAAACACTGTGCAATGCTTCAACCTTCCAGTATTTCAACTGCTTCTAATGGTAGTTCTGCTCCCATACCAATTGCCACTGGATTTGGATGTGCCAAAAATTTCACACACAAAGTGAAGATTCGTCCTGAAGTTAAGCCTGTACAACAAAAACTCCGTCACTTACCACTATCAGTGCGAGCAGCTGTATCAACTGAACTCAAGATGCTAGAGGAGAATGGCATACTTGAGAAGATTGATTCCTCCGAGTGGGTTTCTCCCATTGTTGTCACAAAACGAAAGAACAATACAATTCGTCTGTGCGTTGATCTACGGGAACCAAACAAGGCTGTGGTACAAGATAGTCACCCTTTGCCACTGATTGAGGATATACTGTCTGAGTTGCATGGATCAGTGATGTTCTCTTCTCTTGACCTCAAAAATGCATATTACCAAGTACTGTTACATGAGGAGAGCAGGGGATTGACAGCGTTCTTTACTCATGAAGGTCTCTACCAGTTCTGCAGAGTACCTTATGGACTGTGCTCAGCACCTTCTGCTTTTCAACGCATGATGACCATGATCTTAAAAGGACTTAAGGGCGTACAGTGTTACTTGGACGATGTGATAGTCCATGGTTCTTCGGAAGCCAGTCACAATACAAACCTTGAGGCTGTTCTAAAAAGGATTAGTGAAGCTGGTCTGAAACTGAACGCAGATAAATGCAAATTCAACTTAACAACTCTTAGCTTTCTTGGATACAAACTTTCAGCAGATGGCCTGTACCCAGATGATGCTCATACTACTGCTATTACAAATGCACCTTCTCCTACTGATGCAGTTACACTACGTTCTTTTCTGGGACTAAGTGCCTGGTACAGTAAGTTCGTATCTGATTATGCTACTCTTGTTGAGCCAATGAGAGCTTTGTGTCGCAAAAACTGTGAATTTCAATGGACTACTGCAGCACAAGAAACTTTCAATAAAGTCAAACGAGCAATAGTAGACAGTCCTGCTCTTTCCTTATTCAACCCCAATCACAGCACGATACTTTCCTGTGATGCCTCAGACTATGGTGTTGGTGCTGTTTTAACTCAGCTGGATGACACTGGAACGGAAAGAACGATTGCTTTCGCTTCACGCTCCTTGTCCGATGTTGAACGAAGGTACTCCATTGTCGAGAAGGAAGCACTGGCGTGCGTCTGGGCTACAGAGAAATGGCGTACGTGGCTGTGGGGTAGAAAATTACTGTGCACCGACCATCAAGCTCTTACCACTCTTCTCACAAGCAAAGGGAATAGTCGAGTCAGTTTACGTGTTGCCAGATGGTCCGCACACTTAATGGAGTTTGACTACGAGGTTAAACACAGACCTGGTCCTTTGAACAGTGTTGCTGATTGTTTATTATGATTGCCTCTTACAAGCACAGAACCGGATTATGCTGAACTTATTGAGTCTGTTGCTATGATTTCATCATTTGCTTCCAGTGCAATTTCCAAAGATGAGTTTCAGTCTGCATGTAACAACTGCCCGGTGTTCGCTAAATTGCATACCTATCACCAATCACGCTGGCCAAAACACAAAAAGGATGTTGATCCAGACTTGCAGTCATACTTCCCTATTCGACATGAGCTTTTCTGTCATGGATGGATTCTTCATCAGGGGAATGTACCGTCTCTTGGTACCAGAGTCATTACAAAAAAGACTCATAGACCTGGCTCACGAATCACATCAAGGGATTGTCCGTACAAAGCAGAGACTTAGACAACTGTACTGGTGGCCTAAGATGGACAGTCAGATGGAAGCTTTGATTCGAGACTGCCATACCTGCAGACAAAATGACAAGTCCGCTGTTACACACGATGCTCCTCTCAGTCCTGTTGAATTCCCTTCTGCTGCATGGGAAAAGGTCTCTATCGACATTGTCGGACCATTTTAAAGTGCACCATCAGATTGCAAATACGCAATAACACTTGTGGATTACTTCAGCAAATGGCCGGAAGTTGCTTTTGTGTCCAGAGTTGACACATCTACTGTTAAGCGCTTCTTGACTACTGTTTTCTCCCGAGAAGGAAATCCAAAGGAGTTGGTCTCAGACAATGGACCTCGGTTTACCTCTACTGAGTTTTCTGAGTTTCTGAGGGAAAGAGACATACATCATTTCAGAACTGCTGTTTATTACCCTTGTGCAAACGGAGAAGTCGAGAGGTTTAATCGAGTTTTGAAAGACTGTTTACAAACTGCTTCAATTCAAGGTGAACCTTGGAAGACATTTACTCAAACATTCTTGATGAACTATAGAAGTACTCCTCACAGCACCACAGGAGTTACACCATCTGAGTTACTCCATGGCCGCTGTATGAGAACCAAGTTACAAGTGATGGATCTGCCCGTAAAAGAAACAGACAGAAACAAGTTACGACAACATGTAAAAAGCAAACAAGACAAGGTTAAACAGTACACAGATACCAAAAGAAATGCAAAGTCTTCACGATTTCAACCAGGTAATTTGGTACGTGTTAAGAAACCCTGGATGGTAAAGAAAGGTGATCAGAAGTTCACAAAACCAAAAACAGTCGTACAGAAGAAAAATGATGACACCTACTTGCTTGATTATGGTAAAGTGTGGAATGCTTCACGACTTGCCGAAATGCCGGAAGTGAGTGGAAGTGTCACTCCAAATGAGACACAACTTGAGACAACACCAATTCAGTCAAATAAATCAGTCAGAGTTAGACAGAAACCTGCCTGGACCAAAGACTATGTTTTACATATGTAAAGAACGTGTTATGTTAGGGAACATGCTGCATGAGTAATTTTCTTGATAATACTGTTAATAATACTTGCTTGTTCCTGACTTATCTTCATTTCTGTTTTGCTACGCAGAAAAATTATTTCTTCTAAAAAAAGGAAAGATGTTGTGTTCTCTTACAATATAATTGCTATTACCATGTATGTCCACTAGATGGTATATGTACATTATGAGATGTAAAGATGCGCTAGTGCTAATGCGAAGAAGAGAAGTAAAAAAGAAGCATGGTTATGTTAAGCTACATCGGGTGTCCTGCCTGCTTATTTCTCTAATCCTCCTTCAACATAACAGGGTGGAAGCTTGACAACAAGCTACAAGTAGTCCCCAGGAGGTGGCAGAACTCCTTCCAGAAGTTGGAAGTGAATTGGGGCCCCAATCAGAAACAATATCCAGAGGCAGGCCATGCATGTGGAAAACAAGCTGGGTGGTCTCCTTGGCAGTGGGAATCCTGGGAAGGGGAATAAAATGGGTCACGGTCGACCACAGTGAGAATGGCGGTATGACTAGCTAAGGGAGGTAGGACAGTGACAAAATCCAAAGAAATGTGGGGCGTTTGGCTATCCGTAGATATATTGTGTATAACTTCTGATGGTGGTCTGAACAATGAAGGGTTGCTCGGCAGAAACCCAGAGAAACTGGGAAACACAAAATACAGGAACACAGAAACAGGAGCAAACATACAAGAGACAGACAGCTGGTGCCCTAGTTTAGTATGTGCCCGCTGGTCCAGTCCAGGTGGCGGTTGTGTTTAAGAAGATAATTCTGAAATCCAGAAATTCTGTGTCCGATCCTAAGTCCAATGGTGATGCAGATCTTGAGGAGGGGTTCTGGGCTGACCAGAGACTGTTGGCTCATCGCTGCCCCCTTGCTCAATGACGAGCCCGGCCTTTTGCTGTGCAAGTGGCAGCCATATGTCCCGCCTCCCAACAGTACAGGCAAAGGCCCTTGGACATGCATAGCTCCTTTTCATCAAGGGTGATGTGACGTGGTCCAACTTCCATGGCCTTGACTGGAGATGAGGAATGCTGGGATGGCGCAGCTGCAAATGATGAGAACAGGGAAGGTGCTGGTCGAGAACTCGAGTACCACAAGTGGTAGAGAATCCTCTGGGTCTGTCGTTCTCGGATCCATCTTTCAATTTGCGTCGCCAGTGAGACAAGATCATCCAAACCAATAGGTAACTCTTGGACCGCAAGTTCGTCCTTGACCTTTATCAAAGCTCACCGCACACTGTATCAGAAATGTAAAATAAGGAAAAATGTAAAAATAACAAATAACAATATTTTCCATGGATATGGATTTGACAATACTTTAAATTTTATTTACAAGATAGCAGGATGGATATTTACCCACAATGTTTGATGAAAATGCATCTGTCTAATTTGACTGTTGTCAGGTTGACTGTTGTCTTTAAATAGCTTTTAAAGCTGCTTAGGCATCTGTTTAATCTGGCCCATGTTAAACCCCAAACCAAGAGAAGCAATAGGATTTAAGGCCCTATGAATCATTTAATAATGTTAGATCATAACCAATGAAACACTAGAATAGATTAGAATATATTATAATAGAATTATATTGTTTATTGTCACAAACTCCTTTGTTACAATAATATTCTGGTGTAAAAGTCTCAGCAGTGCTTGGTGTAAAACACACACAACACACACAAGGGAATATACCCATAAATGCAGTCACATTTACATTATGGCACAGTGATTGCAATGGTTTAATGAATTGCACATTATTATTAAGAGAATGGTTTTGTTATTAACATAATTACAATTTGCATGAATGCCAGCATTCTAACTTCATTTATGACTCTACTTCATTTATGTTGTTAGTGAAATGGGAAGTGTAGAAAAAGGGAAAGACAGCAGATGGGAAAAGATGGGATTAGGCAGGATAAAATGTCACAACAGGAAAAGTCATTGAGGCATAAAACTGTGCCTGGGTGAGTGCAAGGTCAGTAGCATCAGTCAGGAGAGGGAGAGAGAGAGAGAGAGAGAGTTTTTTAACAAAACTGTTTCCTAGAGTTATATTATATTATATTGTTTTAACAGGTTACATACAGAGAAATGGCTGCAATGCAACTATTCGAGGAAATATCTAACTGCAAGCACCAGTTCTAAGTGATTTTTCTTGGCTGCTGTATACAAGCCGTCTATCTTCACTGTGTTCAGTCATAATTTAATGTACTAATATTTTTATTGCCTTTTGTTTGTTTGTCTGCTTTTATTTTGTGTAACAGGGGTCTGAAAAGGGCTTTTTTTTCTCTTCTTGTTTGATTCTTTTATGTTGCAACAACTAACAATGTTATGAAAATTGGATTCTGTAAATACTATGTTGTGAAATTGATCCAATATGTAAAATAATATGAAAAAAAGAATTTGTAATTTCATCTGTAAAAAATGTTCACTTGGCAGACTTATCACAGTGCAGGACAATAATGTCAATGTTAATGTTAAGAACAACCAAGGAGCACATTTTCCAATAAACACACACACACACATGCGTGTGCGTGCACACACACATACATGCACACACACACACTACAGTCCCAGCCTTATGCTACAGAACCGACACCCATTGAATCAATTGCCAGAAAACATGACATGACCTTTCAGATTCACTGAACATAAAGCTGGAGAAGGATGGGGATTTCATGACTTCATCCCTTTAACCGACACTTCAGCCCCCTCAGGGACCTGAGCTCACTGCAAATAACTACTCCCCATCAAGCCTTCATTGTGCAAGACTATAGGCAAGACTATGTTCTAGGTTTAATATATAGAATCACTAGCGTCTATATATAGATTACTGTATTTGAAGCTGGGTACACCGTCACCAAGTACAGTATGTTAAACATGTTAGCATCCTTATATCTTTGTCCACATAATTCTTTACCTGGCATAAATTAAATCAATAAACTTTTTAATTGATTAGGTGAATTAGCACATTTGAATTCTCACTGCATGGATAACATACATGGTTTATGAAATGCCATATCAAAGTAAGGAATATCCTAATTTCTAAGTATTGTAAAATAGACAAAAGTTTGACTTTCCATTTAACATTCACTTTCTGGAAACTACCTGTGAAGAGAGAGGGTTAAACGCATATTTGTGGAGAAGCAATGGCATTTCTCCACTGAATCACCTTTCCTCTCTATGCATGGTGCACACTGATCTAATGTGACTACCACCTTCTGGTGAAAAACAGACACAATAATGAGAAAAAGGTCAGAGATGATGTGAAGAATCCATGAGAGGAACCAGACTCAAAAAGGGATTCAGTCATCTTCTAGGTGACTATATATAATATAATATTCAAGAGATCCAAGAGGCTTATTGTCATGTGTACAGTGAAATCACAGTGGGTTATAACATACAGTAAAGTTCTTTTTTTCTACTTCGCAAGTCCCAATTACACAGTAAATAAATAAACAATAAACAATATAATAAAAAAAAAGTTGCATATGCTATTAATCACAATAGTGAACTATTATTGTTACATCAATTGAGCTACAAATGTAATAATAATATTTTAATAATTTTTAAGAATAAAAAAGATAATGCAAAAAACTATAAAAAAAATTTCTTTACAATAATAAAACTGTACTGCATCATACAAAGCATGGTTCCAAGCTACATATTTTGTTGTGTTATTAAACATATTGAGTTACACATTAGAATCAATGGTACACAATGTAAAAAATCTCTGTAAATTTAACAGTAAAACCATTAAAACTTCATAGAAATGTTACAGTATAAAACCGTATTTCACAAAATATGCAATAACTGGTAAAATCCCTTAATTTGTTTTACAGAGTAGGACCCTAAATTTTACAGTTTAAAGCATATGAAAATACTGTTTATTGTGATAAAATTAACAATACACTGTATTTCTTACCATTGAAAGAAAACTTTGTTTTGTCTTAATATTATTTCTTAATATTATAATTTATTACATAAATATATTTGACCCCCTGTGCAATGTGGCCATACCACAATACAGGACATAAACAATATTAATATTTGTGATTAAATAATATTTTCCAGTGTAAAGTTGTAATAGAAAGACTTGTATAAATTAAAAGCTTTAATTGTCTTCCTAAAACCCTCAAAGGTTCTCCACCTTGACCTTTGTAACTTTTATTTTGAGAAATAAAATATTGTTTTGCAGCAATAAACTGTGATTTAATTTTTTTGTTTTATGTTTTTAAAATAATAAACATAATAAAACATTATGTTTTTATGTTTATATTTCAAAGCTTTCATTTCTTTCATTTCATGAAAATTAACGTTATTTTTGTCTCTGCCCTCAGGAATTTATTTTAAATTAAGAATATCAATTCAGAAAGCATTTAAAAGATAGTCATTAAATGATCAAGATACAAGGTGCGCCTGGGCTCGAGTAGGCAAATATTTTTATTTGTTGAATATACAGATTGGCTTGTTTATTTGTGTCATTGAAATGTTTACCTGTCATTTCTGGTGTACATAAGTGCAAACCCTTAAGGAATATGTTTTACAGTACATGTCAAACTTACTGTACATGTCACTATAATGAACCACCATTCAACCATACTTTGACTGTAAAGTCATTGTTCACTTCCCACATGTCCAGGAAACACAGACAGTGTTCTGTTGACATTATATGTGATTATATTTACAGTATTTGATAGATGCCCTTATCCAGAGCGACATACAAAAGTGCTTTTAAATGTCTATAATTAAATACATTAACTCTGGTTTACTAGATTACAAACTTAAGATACCATGAACCTAAAACACTGGGCAAAGTTTTTTTTTTTTTAAATACACTGTAGGGCACTCTGGGGAGTCAGACACGGAACAGATGAGAGCAGAGTCGGGAATATGGTGTACTACAGAGTGTGTGGTTTATTTTAAGAGTGAGGAGAGAGGGAGAAAAGAGGAGGTGCAGCACACAGTGAAAATATGTACACTTAGTCTGCTGGCAGGCAGTATTGTTGTGCAGAGGAAGTGCGGGTGTTTCCAAGCCCAGAGTGAGAGGGAGAGCTTTGTGAAGAGTCCAGTGAATAGTGATGAGTTGGGGGGTTTTCGCACCAGGAACGTGGCTCAGGCTCAGTAGGCAGGCGGTGCATACACCTACTAGCACCCCTACAGCTCCATTGTTCTCCTGCTTTTGTTGTGCAAACACACCCATCACCTCTGAGGCCTGGCACATTTGCATTTGTTCACTCAGAGTAGCTCAGATCCAAGGCAGGCCAAACCTTTGTGTGTGACATGGAAACCTTCAGAAATGCCTGCCGTATCTAGACCCACAGAGTCTGCTAAGGTTTGTCATTGCCATAGTACATATGACATTTATATAACCCTTGTGCAGACCTGGGGTCTATTTGACTCATCTGGAAAGTTTAATGTGTTATAACCTGGGTTTCCTTCCACATATTTGCCTGAAATTTACCGGGATTGTTCCAAATTATGAACTTTGCAAGTAAAATTAATTTTGTTTACTTTCATTGAACTATTTGTTCGTAAAATAAATACATTCCTCCTCAAGTCCTCCCGAGTCAATTTGACTCGGCCACATTTAGTAAGGCAATAGGTCACACTTTTGCCCTTTTTCAGTGCAATGAACATACATACAGACACATAAATGCACACATAAAATGTCCACTAACACACGCACCCAAAACACACATTCACACACCACACACACACACATACATACATACACACGCACAAATTGGGCATTGCATTTCATTAGGCCTACATTTGTAAATATTTCACACTTTTGATATGCCTTTGCCTAGCAGAGGGCAAAATATGACCTACCGAAATGATGCTGCACACACACACACACACAGTCAAACACTGTTCAAAGCATTGGGCATTGCATTTCAGTTGCCCTCCAGACAGAACAAAAGCTACACATTTGTAAACATTTCACACACACGCGCGCACATGCACGCACACACACACGTTGTGTTTTCATATTCAAATCATATTTGTTTTCTCTCTCTTATTTATGAATTTAGTTGCTTCAGTCAGCTTTGATCTGGGGATGTTTGACATACACCAGCCAGTGGTTATCCAAAATAATATTTAATAATTTTTGCTTATTTTACTTAAAAACATGGCATAATTTTTGGTTTATTGTTTATAAATTAAATATAATAAAAAGCATAAGAGGTGTAAAGAAGTTTTATTCACAATAAATTATGCCATGTTTTTGAGTGGTGTGTGTGTGTGGCCCATTTTTGGGTCATCAGATGGCATCTGGTAGGCAAAATAGACATAACAAGTGTAAAATGTTCACAAATGTAAGCTGATCACACAGAATGGTGATCATTGTATAATTTTTGATTTATAAGCATTCAAGTTAATTTGACCTGGAAAAAACAGGTTTTATTATTTACTGACATTAAAAATGGTCAAAATGGTTTCAAAACAATCTCCTGGCTTTCAAAGAGACAATGCCCCGAGATAGATTCATTTCAATTATGCAACACCTTCAATTTGATGACAAGGACACGCGGGCAGAACGAGTGAAAACAGACAAATTTACTGTGATCTCCGACATCTGGACATGCTTCAACAAGAAGTGTGCTGAGAGTTTCACTCCAGGAGAACACATGACCATAGATGAACAGCTGTTCCCTACCAAGGTTCGTTGTCCTTTCACACAGTATATCGCAACCAAGCCAGACAAATTTGGTAGCAAGTTCTGGATGGCCACAGATTTGTCCACCAAATATGTCTGCAATGCATCTCCTTACTTGGGAAAGGACCCCAGTCGTCATAAGGGAGAGAGGCGTGCAGAGAGCGTGGTCATGAATCTGATGGAGCCATTTTTGGATGATGGCAGAAATGTCACGTCGGTCAATTTTTTTACTTCACTGTCACTGTCGCACAGACTGCTGCAGTGCAAAACAACGCTACTGGGCACAGTGAATAAAGTCCGTCGTGAACTTCATCAACTTGCAAAAGACACTGCACAGTGAGAGGAATTCTCCACTTCAGTGTTTAGAAGTGGCGGTGTCTCCTTGACAATTTATGCACCTAAAAAAAACAAGACTGTGTGTGTTCTAAGTTCCCTGCACCAAGACGTGACAATCGGTGACGGCAGAAAGAGGAAACCCAACATGAAAACAGACTATAACCACATGAAGGTAAATGAATGTGTGTATAATTTATGTTTTCTGATGTGTACTATACAGGCCTATAGAAAAAAGCCCATATACTCATGACTCTCTCTCTCTGCTTTTACAGTGTGGTGTAGATGTGTTGGACCAAATGGCACAGATGTATCCTTAAGAGCAGCAACACGCAGGAGGCCAGTAGCCTTTTTACAATATGCTGGACCTGGCGGCGGTGAATGCCTACATTTTGTACAGGGCATCTACATAAGGCATGTACAGGCTGGACAGGCAAAAGAAGATTGTTTCTGAGTCTTCTAGCTAAGGAACTTCGTTGCTGATTCATACAGCACAAGGAAATATTGGCACAGAGGCAGGCTGCTGAAGCTGCTGCAGCAGCTGTTCCAGGGACTGTACAGACAACCCAGGTGCAAGTGAGCTGCAACAGGAATCGCAGCAGGTTTACCTGTGCAACATGTCAGAAATTCACCTGTGCCAAATGCAGGGACGATGGACACTGGGTCTGCAAATGCTGTAAAGTTTGAAACACTTTAAAATAAAACAGACTTGTTTATCCATATATTGTGAATGTGTGTCTTTTGTATAAATATGGCAGGCATTTCTGAAGGTTTCCATGTCACACACAAAGACTTGCACAGTGAAGCACGAGCGATTTGCTACTGCACTGGGCATTCCAATGTCCTCCTCTACCCACACAGTACCGTCATTTGCCGTTTGGCTCAGACAGGGCTTCCCAGTACCACAGTGCATCTTCCGTGGAGGCATGTTGGGTTCTTGTTCCATCTCAAAATTCACTTTTGGTGTTATAATTCAGTGTTGGCCAATGAAAATTAAATGACATCATTTTATTCTGTATGTGTACGAACATGTCAAAAACCATTGACCATAACTTCACTCAGCTTATGACATTTGTGTACAAACATACATTGGAGACTGAAGTGTTAGCAAGTTTTCATTTTATTCATGTCATTGTATTAGCAAGTTTTCATTCTGTTTTCACACAATGTTTTATAAGTAAAACAGACTATTTTGTATAGATACGGCAGGCATTTCTGAAGGTTTCCATGTCACACACAGAGGTTTGGCCTGCCTTGGATCTGAGCTACTCTGAGTGAACAAATGCAAATGTGCCAGGCCTCAGAGGTGATGGGTGTGTTTGCACAACAAAAGCAGGAGAACAATGGAGCTGTAGGGGTGCTAGTAGGTGTGAGGTCCTGGGATTTTACGCAAATTTGCGCAGGCTTAGTAAATCTAGTGCTAGGGGAAGTGTATTTGACTACCTTGGTGCCAGAACAGAATAGAGTCTTGTTATATACTTACCTCTTACCCTGAGAGATGGTGGGACCAGTTGAGCAGTGATAGTAGTTCTAAGGGTGCGAGGTGCAGTGGGAGGAGTGATGAGGGCTTTGAGGTAAGAGGGAGCTGGTCCATTTTTGGCTTTGTAGGCAAGCATCTGTGTTTGAGTCTAATACGTGCAGCTACCGAAAGCCAGTCAAGGGAGCGCAGCAGCAAGGTGGTATGCGAGAACTTAGGCAGGTTGAAAACAAGTCATGCAGCTGCATTTTGGATTATTTGCAGCGGACGAATTGCATTCATAGACCTACTAGCAGTGAGTTGCTGTAGTCCAATCTTGAGATGACAAGAGACTGAACAAGTACCTGAGCAGCCTGTGTGCACAAAAATGGCCGAATCCTTCTAATGTTTTAGAGAAGGAACCGACATTAGCATGTCACATTAGCGACATGTGAGGAAAAGGACAGTTGATTGTCCATGGTTACCCCAAGGTTGCAAGCTGTGAATGAAGGGGAGACCTTTGCAGTGGCAAAGATATTGCAAGATCATGACCTGGAGATGAATCACCTGGGATGATCAGCATTTCAGTTTTGCTAGGATTGATCTTCAACTGATGAGCTGTCATCCACAATGATATGTCTGCCACACATGCTGAGATCCGAACAGAAGCTGTGGTATCTGAGAATGGGAAAGAGAAGATACGTTGTGTATCATCAGCATAGCAGTGGTAAGAGAAACCATGTGAGGAAATGTCTTTACCAAGAGAGTGAATATCAGGAGGAAAAGAAGACTACCAAGTACTGAGCCCTGTGGGACAACAGTGGAGAGTCTGCGTAGAGCAGATGTCACTCCCCTCCAAGTTACCTGATATGAGCTACCTTCCAGGTTGAAAGCAAACAAATTCCCAAGCTAATCCATAAATCCTGTGTGTGCGCACAGGAATGCGGGTTATATGGTCTACATGTATGGTATATTATAGCTTAATGTGTCCAATGTATGTGCATTGGAATGTTTGTTATGGTTATATATGGTAATGTAGCCTAGACCTAGGAAGAGTGGCCCCACAGTTTGTATAGTCAGGGGGGCCCTAGATATGAAACAGATGTTGGGATGACATGTAGGAATGTATTGGCAACCAATATATTGGCTACAATAAGTTAGATTGGGAGTCGATCTGCAGACTGGCTCAGGCTGTTATTGCATGATAATAAAAGCCTTATTCCTCTGGCAACAAAACCAAAGTCTTTGTGTGATTCCTCCAAAAGTAGTTACTGATGTCTGATGGATCCAGAGCAGGTTTCTTTAGGATGTGAGTAACCCTCTCTTGATGATTGTGATGATGAAGGGCAGAAAATCTTGCGAGATGGTATGGAGCATAATGGAATGGAGTGGATCCAATGGGCAGGTGGCAGGATTACAAGACCGGATGAGTTGTAAAGTCTCTTCTGCTGCTACAGTTGAGAAATGTGACAATAAAGTGTGTTTTGTGTCATATTTCTTGTCATACTGTCATACCTGGTTATAATGGGACTTACTATTATTATTTATTTTCCCTGTTTGTGTTTTGTTAATAAAACTGTCGCGAAGCGGCAAAGGCGAGTGAGGATCCAAATGCAGTTTAAACATTTATTAATCAAAAACAAGAAACAGATAAACAGACAGGCAGGCAAAACTAGGCAGAACACAGAGCTAACAGGAAACAGAAACACATACAACGACTAGCAACCGGGGAGTGAACAAACAGTATATATATATATATATATATATATCAGACAGGAACCAATAACAAAGCAGAGACAATGAGTAACTATGACAACAATGTGGTGCTGGAGGTGCTCTGGACCTGTAAATAAGGACAGGAGAGAGAGAGAGGCTGACAAAGCCAAGGAAACAAAACTAAAGACAGATGGGGCAGATAGGCTGGTTAGTTCAGAGAGGGAATGAATGAGTTCAATGAGTGTCCATGGCAACAAACGAGTGGGCGGAGCAAACAATTAACAGCAAGGCAAGACAGCAGACAAAAACAAGGCAAAACACAGACAGACGCATTACAAAAACTCTGTTTTTACTCGTTTTTCCTGCTTTTCTGTCTGCTTTTATCCCTGCCATTTCTTGACAGGTGGAGCCGGGGGGTTGAGTAAAGAAGAGAAGATGTTGTGGAGCTTAAAAGGGTCTTGTGCCGAAGCTTCAAGTTCTTCCTTGTAGAAGGAAGTCTTGGCAGAAGTCATGTCTGAAGAGAACTTGGCCAGGAGTGTACGGTAAGAGTCAAGATCTGCATCAAGTTGTGATTTTTCCATTTTCTTTCAGATGATCTTAGCTCTCTTCGATTGTTGTGTAACACTATGAAATCCAAGGAGCAGAACAAGATGTCTTTTGGGTTTAGTGGACAGAGGTCAGGGAAAGTTGTTGAGGAAAGAGAGGAGAGGAAAGTGTCTGTGGCTAAGTCCAAGGGTAGTGAGGAAAAGAATTCAGGATCGGGAAGAGAAGTGCCAGAAGCTACAGAAGAAGGGGAGACAGAGTGGAGGTTGCAATGGGTAAGAGAGAAAGGCTGATAGTGAAGAATATCAGGTGATGATCGGAGATGTGAAGTCAGGTAGCAGTCATGTCTTTAGCTGGGGAAGGACAGGTGAAAACTAGGTCCAAGACATTTCCTACTTTGTGTGTGGGGAGCTAGCTGTTGAGAGTCAGAGCGATATTAGTCCAGAAGAGTCGGGAGGGAAGAAGATTGACGCTTATCAGAGGGGAAGTTGAATTCGCCAATCACTGTCAAAGGCTGCTGTCAGAAGGGAAATCATTGGGCAGTGTGTACATTCCAGCAAGTCTCCTATGGGGCCAGGAGGGTGGAAGACAATGATGATGACAAGGTTAATTGTCAAAAGAGGAGATGGTTAAATAAAACAAGAGGAGAGGTGTGAAACACCATCAACTTGACAACAGTAGTCCTGTAACACCACCCCTGCCTGTTTCTCATGGTGAGTGAGAGAAAGCATAGGCAGAGGATAGGGCAGCTGGTGTATCTGTGTTCTGTGGGAATATCCAGGTCTCAGTTAGCGCTAGAAAATCAAATGAAAAGTGAGAAGCTAAAGGTGAGATAAAATCAGCTTTCTTACAGCATACTGGCAAATCCAGAGCCCATCTACCACCACTGTTTGAAACTCATACAACAGAGGAGGGTAGATGAAGTTAATGGAAATATAACCTCTGCTCTGTAGACAAGAGCAATTTACACATTAAGGGAGACTGAAACTACTAACCTGATAATTCAGCTGAGAGAACTAGTAAGCGAAAAACTAGGATCAACAATGATATACAATATAACAAATTTCAAACCACACAACTTTAGAACAAAAGTCAGAATCCTACCTTACCACAATATATTCAAATAAAGGGAATTAAAGCACACTGATCTTTGTAAGCAGACAGTTTCTCAGTTTCTCAACCTTTATGTACAGGTTCTACAGAGAGATTTAGTGAGACTGATGGAGGTGAAGCTCACCATTCAGAAAATTTCAGTGATCTGTATCTCCTAAATATTTGTCTTTTCTACTTTAAATTACATGGGCAGATTTTTTCTGCTAGCATCAATTACACAAAATATTGTTAAAGAGATACAGAGCATACATGAACTCAGACAGACGTATACATTCACTGAAACATGATTTAGAGTTAACAGATGAGACCATTAGTAGAATATGTGACGTGAAATCTGAGCTATTCACCAATAGTCATAAAGGACCAATGAGAACCAGTATTTCAAGAACAAAGGATTTTGAAAAGATGTTCAAATAGACAGAACCTGTAAAATTTTATGTGGGAAGGGATTGAACAAGGTTACAGAGATTTGCCTATTATGTTCCATTGAAAAACACATAAGTTAACTGAGTTATGGCAGAAGTTGTGCTGCACAGGATACATGCACAGAGGTGATTTGTAATGTCAGTGCTGGTCATAGTTTTCCCATGATTTTGGCCATATCGTTCTGTGTTTCAGTAAATGGAATGAATTTTGTGACAAACATTTATTTGACATGTACCTTGGAAACCTTTTTTAAAAACGTTCAACAGGTATATAATTCGCTGTGGACAAATTTACTACCCTTAGGTGTTGTTCAGAATCTGTTCATCAACTTCAGTTCTGATTTAAAACAGCCTGAAAAGAAGCCTTTTTTTTGCACAGGTCTATGTAATGGGTTAATGCTGCCATCTTTTGGTCAACAGTAAAAATTACAAATTTTACCTTTTCCCAGCAGAGGGAGCAATTAACAAGATTGCATGATTATTTCGTGTCATGGCCATGCAATTAATAAATATGGTTATAATGGCAGTCAAAATCCATTCCACTTAATTATATTACAAATTGCTATTTTTTCCCCAAATCAGGAACTAATTAACTTAGTAGTAAATATCTTACTAATTATTACTAATTAAATTAGTAATAAATATCTTTTTTTTAAAAATCCAAATATTTAGCACTTTTGATCAAAACCGAGGTTGATTCAGAGATTTACACAAAAAATAAAATAAAATAAAAAAATTCATCAGATATATTTTATATTAGTTTAATTTAGTGGTTATTAAACAAAAGGATAGTGTTTGTGAACAGTCCACAAGGTTTAATATAGTGCATCTGAGTAAGCCATGTGCGGGGAGCTCCAATGGTGTCAGCCTTTTTGTTCAGGCTATTCTGAACTGGACTAAGACTTTTTCCCTTGATCATATGTAACAAGGTGAAAGAGGCACTGGATGATGCTGACCCTTCAGCTGAAAGATTTTAAGAAGATTTGTTCACAGAAAATTTCATTACCAGAGATTGCATATTTTGACATATTTATACAGGAATCTCTAGAAGAACTTCAAGGCATGCAACCGCTGGTAATGAAATTTTCTTTAAACAAATCATCTTGCTTCTAGATTCTCTCTCTTTACACGACTTGGGCTAAAACCTAAACATGACTACTACTGATCATATTAGAGATGTGCTAATATCTGTATGTTACAAATGTAATAAATGTAATGTGACTGTAACCATCTCTGACACAGCGCAGAAATGTCATATCGCCAAATTACAGTGGTGTGAAAAAGTGTTGGCCCCCTTCCTGATTTTTATATTTTTGCACATTTTTCACAATTTAATTTGGAGTGGCCTAGTCAAAATTCTGACCTTAATCCTATTGAGATGCTGTGGCATGACCTTAAAAAGGTAGTTCATGCTCAAAAACCCTCCAATATATCTGAATTACAAAATTCTGCAAATTGAGTGGATCAAAATACCTCCACAGCACTGTAACAGACTCATAACAAGTTATCGCAAACGCTTGATTGCAATTCTTGCTGCTAAGGGTGGCCCAACCAGTTAGTAGGTTTAGGGGGGCAAGCACTTTTTCACACAGGGCCATGTAAGTTTGGATTTTGTTTTCCCTTAATAATAAAAACCTTCATTTAAAAACTGCATGGTGTGTACTTGTGTTATCTTTGACTAAAATTTAAATTCGTTTGATGATCTGAAACATTAAAGTGTGACAAACATGCAAAAAAAAAAAAAAAAAAATCAGGCCAACACTTTTTCACACCACTGTATATATTTTATGACACTATGGCATTTCTATATATGCTAATATAAAAAAGTCCTCCTCACTAATCCCAACACTTTAAGAGCTCTTTTAAGGGTTAAGATTATTTTTAAATATTATTTTTATTATTAATTTTGCATTTTGCAACAACAGACATAATAAAAAACATATTATACACATAACCTAAAAGATGCAGCAAATTTAAATAACATGTACATACATAGAAATAAATAAATGGATAAATGAATAAATACATTTGGGGTAGGTGGAGGAAGCTGCCAGGGGGAAACAATAAGTGTACAACTCAGTATTCATCATCAGGCTGTAAAAAGTTAAGTTAAGAATCAAGACTGTGATTCCATACTTGAAGTTGTCCAGATATTCAAGAAATGGACTAAGAAATCAGATCTCGTGTACCTTAATTTTCCATCTAAATAATAGACACCATTTCTGACAATTACCTTTGAAAAGATGGGGGAGAATAAGATTTCCAGTCTGTTCAAATTAGTCTCTTGGCTGTGTTCATACCAAGCATCAAGGAATTTTGTAAGGCTTTAGACATATGTAGTGTGGATTTATAACAACCAAAGATTGCTAACTCCAGAATGTGGACTCATGTCTGTACCATATGCATTAGAAAACCAAGAGAAGTCTGACCAGTATTCTATCAGTTTATGGCAGTACCAAAAAGTGTGTGACAGGGGGACTTCTAAAATTTTGCACCTGTCACACTAGGCTGAAATAGAATTGTAAATCTTGTGTAGCTTGGATTTGGAGTAGTGAAGGCGGTGTACAACCTTATACTGTATTAAATGGGTTCTACTATTAATGGAACATGAGTGTATCCTAGTCATAATTTCTGTCCACAAAGATTCGGAGAGGTCACTGCCCAACTCACTGCTGAAAGTTTTTCTTAAATGATCAGTGGATACTTTGACATGGTCACTTAAAATAGAAACATTGAAACTAATCGTCTGGAATCAGGGGGATGCAATAAAACATCAACAAAAGGATGCTGTTTTGGCATGTTTTCAAAATTATGTATTTTATCTCTAACATATTATCTGACCTGTAATAAATAAATAAAATAAAAGCAATAAATCAGAGTACAGCCTACAACTTTTACAAGTTGTGCTCAAAGGGAACTTTTTACAACCAGATTTTACTAAGTGTAGGTAAAAAGAATTATTTGTCCACTTCTATGCCAGAGTAATGGGTGTTTAATTTGGATGATAGCTGTGAAGCTTGGCAGTAAGCTGTGTTTAACCCTGGCTTCCCGTAGGGCCCGCAGCACATCACAAAAAGCACGGCGTTGCGTTGTGGTCTGTTAAACGAAGAATCAGTTCTTTCTGTTATAAATATTGGATTGTGCTGGCTTTGGTTGCACATAGTCACAGGCTTTGTGAAGTGCTCGGTTGAAAAAAAAAATAGAAATTACCTCGGAAGCAAATTCTGTGGGTCTGCCTTCTTCTTCTCCTTTGGGTATGCCCACAATTTTGATATTTTTTATGAGAGAGCGAGATTCCAGGTTGTAAACTTTGGCTTGCAGTTGATTCTTAATTTTATCCAGGTGCAGGCATTTGTTTTCCAAGTTGTATCTGCGATTCGTGATCACTGCCGACTTGTTCTTGAGTAACTATCCGAGTTTCCAAGTCAGCATGTGAGGTCAATAAAGTTTGAATTTTATACCTCAAAGCGAAGGGCCCATTAGATTGTTGGCCACATAGGGAGAATTACCTTTGTAAGGAATTCTCATCTGTCACTTGGACAGGGTAACCCTCTTTTCATCTGCTGCCTGGGCAGGATAACAAAATTCAGCCTCTTGAACCTCTGCTCGGTTTCTGGTTCCCGGCGAGTACTCGGGGAAGTCTCAATGAACACACTAGTCAAAGTCTTTCAGAGAGAAGTTCCAAAGTTTATTAGGAAAAGCAGGAATATATAGTCATACAAGAAGAGGGAGGGTGTAGTGGGTGTGTGTGTGTGCATCTGTGTTTAAGTGACCTCTCAGTTACCACAATGAAGTCAGATCTTATAGGGATGCGAACCTATACTTCCCTTAGTTCCCATGGTTGGTAACATAAAGAATGATTATGGCAGGGCCATCTGTTTTAAGACTAATTATGAAACAAGAGAATTAAGGGACAAGAGTGTGTCTGTGTGTGGGGGGGGGATGTATGTGTGTGTGTAAGAGACAAAGAACAATGTACTCTTTACAGACAGTCTGCAACATTACCAGAAAAGATTGTTTTATGCAATTATTCTCACAATTCCCCTCTTTTATCCATGATAAACTTATAATGGATAAACAACTCATATATGATTATCTATCTTTCTCTGGAAGCCGGGCTAAGCGAGTAATCACTATTACTATGTTGCCTGGCCGTCCAATTGGCGAATTTCCAGAATTCGTTGTCGTGAGGATGCGCTTGGACGGGTAACCCTGTCCCAAGGCAGATGATCAAGATGAGGAGGATGACAACCATACTGGTCACTGGTTGTGTGTCCTGTGCTCAACGAGAGGTGGTCATTCAGTTATCTGCAGCCTTTTCCGTCACCTCCTGCAGCTTTAATGATGTCCGAAGAGCCGGCACAGAAGGGTCCGTGGGGTCACTGCAGAGATTGAAAGCATCTTCTAGAAAACTCATGGAAGGGTTAAAAGGCTGTATCTCTGTAACATAAAGAAAATTGTGTTACACAGAGAATACTTTTATGCATTTACAGCGAAGTCGACCCCTGGAGGACATCTCTTCACCCTGGTAGCATGGATCCACTGTGGAAAAAGATCAGATAAAGTGTTTTGATAAAGTGTCAATCAGGGCAACGGAATACTCAGCAATGTGCACATCAAGATTAGTTGTACCTATAGCTGGCTTACCCTTCTTCCAGGGTGTGGGAAACGGACTACCAAAAATAATTTCGTGTGGTGATAAATGGACATCTTTTAGGGGTGTCATTCTCATTTCTGCTAGAACAGCGGGTAACAAATCAACCCAATTTTTTGCTACCCGTCTCCTGCATAGCTTTAGTCAACTTATCCTTAATTGTTCGATTGGTTCTTTCCACTATCCCTGAGGATTGGGGATGATAAGGAATATGAAAGCGCCATGACAGAGACAGGTACTTGCACATATCTTGTGTTATTTTAGAAGTAAATGGCGTTCTTTGTCTGAGTCAATAGCGTGTGGGACACCATACCTCGGCAAGATTTCTTTGGCCAGAATACGTGTAACAAACGGAATTTTCTCGCTGACAGGGGAAAGCCTCTACCCACCTTGAGAACTTATCTACCATCACCAGGAGATATTTGAAAGGCCCCTGTGGTGGCATATGTGTAAAATCAATTTGCCATTCAGAAAATGGTGCAGTTGGTATTGGAAGATTTTCATGTTTAGCTGTGCTTTTAGTAGGATTATTTGGCCATCAGAGGCGACGTACAAATTCTGCGTTTGCCAGTAGGCAGAGTATTAGGTGTAGCATAAGATTGTACAGACAGGAGATCTAAATCGGGAATGAGAGTGGAGGAGAGGAAGGATGTGTTAATAGGAGTAGAAAGTGACGGAAAGGGCACTTGAGCTTGTGCCGCTTGTTTAGCTACCCAGTCTGCCAGAGAGTTACTTCTGGCCTCAATAGTATCATCATGTGTGTGTGCTTTAGTTTTGACAATAGCTAAGGAACGAGGGAGATGGCAGGCAGTCCTGCACCAGTGAAGAGTGGGAAATAAGTTCCCCTCGGCGAATCAAAAGCCCCGTGTTTGCCAAATTCGTCCGAAATCATGCCAAAAGCATAACGTGAATCAGTGTAAATTGTTACATCCTTAACCTCAGAGAGAATACACGCGCGAGTTAGAGCAAAAAGTTCAGCTGCCTGTGCAGACATAAAAGGTAAAGAGTAAGCTTCAACAACAACATCAGGCAGAGCACACACAGAATATCCACACAGAAAGTGACCATCATGTGGCTTTGAACAAGAGCCATCAACAAATAGCAAATCGCCTGTATTTAATGGAGTGGATTCTAAATCAGGGCAAATACTAGAAGAGTGAATGATTTCAGCGCAGCAATCATGAGGAGTGTCGTGCAGTGTGGCATCCTGAGTTCTAAGTAGACGTGCAAGAGTGTGACCTAACGTATCTAATGAGGAGGTGGCTTTAATTTCTAGATTACTGGTTGAACATAAGATAGTTTCATAACCTGACCTCCTCTGTGCCGTCATATTCATCATTCGTCATCATTCGTCTATAAGTTCTGAAGGACCTGTTTCCCTGATGTGGTGAATGTAAGATCAGGGGATGAGACAGGACAATTTTCTCAGCATCTTGTACCATCACAGCACAGGCGGCCACAGCCCGGAGACACGCTGATAAGCCCTGGGCAACAGTATCAAGTGTTTTAGACAGGAATGCACATGGTCTCATCCTCCCCCATGCTCCTGGGCCAAGACAGCAGAGGCAGTGCCCTCATGCTCGCAGGCATAGAGATGGAACTCTTTTGCATAGTTCGGGAGCCCCAGAGCAGGAGCGGAACATAGAGCCATCCGCAGAGCCTCATACGCTTTGAGCATTTCAGGAGTCCATGTTAGCAGACATTGCATTGGGTCCTTGTGGGAGATTGCAGACCGGAGGCATTTGTCATAGTAAGAACAGTCAGGTATCCATTGACGGCAGTAGTTTATCAGCCCCAGGAAAGCCATGAGAGCGTGTTTTGTGTCAGGACGCCGTGTGTTGAGGATTACCTGTATACGGTCTTAAGAGAGTTTTTTACTGCCTTGTGAGAGTTCAAACCCCAGATACTTCACAGTGGGCAGACAGAACTGCAACTTGGGTTTTGAAACCTTGAATCCTTTTGAAGCTAGATGGTGCAGGAGGTGTTTGTTTGTTTGTTTTGTTTAACCTTTATTTTTACAGGCAAGTCATTAAGAACAGGTTCTTATTTACAATGGCGGCCTGACAAGTGGAATAACCACTTAGGGAAAGGGAAGTAAGGCTAAAATAAATACAAAACATTAAAAATACACACAGGTTAACAATTACATAAATACATTTTAAAACAAAATTATCTAGAGAAGCAACTGCATATATCCGTGAACAAATATGATATAATATTTTTAAAGGATGAAATTGGAATTAATTTATCCAGTTTGAGAGTATTTTGCAAAGCATTCCAGTTGCGAGCGGCAGCAGATTGAAAAGATGCAAGACCAAACGCAGAGTTGGTTTTAGGAATGCTTAATTGAAAATGAAATGAGGATCGGGTGTTATATGTGACAGGCTTTAGCTGCACCAAGTGACCTAAGTAAGGAGGTGAGTGGCCGAGAAGGGTCTTAAAAATGAAGGTGAACCAGTGGATTTTACGGCGATTGTGAAGGGAGGGCCAGTTTACAGATGAATATAAAACACAATGGTGTGTATTGAAAGGAGCATTTGTGGCAAACCTGATAGCAGAATGGTAAAGAGCATCAAGTTTTGATAGGATGGACTTGCAAGCAACCCTATATATAGTGTCTCCATAATCTAACATGGGTAGAATGGTCATTTGAATAAGAATAAGTTTGGCAGAAGTGGTGAAGGAAGAGCGATTTCTGTAAAAGAAACCAAGCTTGGCTTTGACCTTAGATTGCAGCTTTGATATGTGAATAGAGAAAGAAAGTGAAGTTTCCAACCAGATGCCCAGGTAGTTATAAGCAGTGACTTGTTCTAGAATAGCCCCCTTGCAGGTGGTGATGTTAAGGGCAGGAGGAGGTGTAGTACCCCTACGGCAAAACCACATGCTTTTTGTTTTGGAGGTATTGAGAGTGAAATTGAGTTGTGTAAAAGACTGCTGTAGTTGGTAAAAGCTATGTTGCAGGGTAGCTTGAACAGCATCAGAGGAGGGACCTATGGCATAAAGGATTGTATCATCGGCATATAAGTGAATGAGTGAATTACCAACTGCCTGGGGAATGTTATTAATATAAATTGAGAAAAGTGTGGGACCAAGGATGGAGCCTTGGGGGACACCCCTGGTGACCGGGAGAGAATGGGAGAAAAGGTTTTCAAATCTTACACGTTGAACCCTGTGAGAAAGATAATTTGAGAACCAAACCAGTGAGTGATCAGTGACACCAATGCTGCTGAGTCTGTGGATAAGTGTGTTGTGGTCCACAGAGTCAAAAGCTTTTGCAAGATCAATGAATATAGCAGCACAGTTTTGTTTATTATCTAATGCAGATGTAATGTCATTGAGCACTTTAGTGGTAGCTGTAACACAACCATACCCTGATCGGAAGCCAGACTGTGCCCCGGAGATTATCCCGTTCACATTAAGATAATTGATTAGTTGTTTATTGACAAGGTTTTCCAGAATTTTAGACACACATGGCAAGATGGAAATTGGCCTGTAATTATTCAGTACAGCCTGATCACCGTCCTTATACAGAGGAAGCACAACCGCTTCTTTCCAAGCAGGTGGAATCTCGGCTGTATAGAGGGAGAGGTTAATGAGGGCTGTTAATGGAGCCGCTATGACGGGGGCAGCAATTTTAATAAAAAAAGCAGCAAGATCATCTGTCCCAGCTGCTTTATTGGGGTCCAGGGCGGTCAGTTCCTTCAAGACTTCCCCCACTAAAACAGGTCGGATGGAAAAACTGTGAGGAGGAGCTAAAAGGCTGCAAGTATTAGATGCTACAGGGGCTGTAGAAATAGGGTTTAATGTCTTTGAAACAGCATTTATGAAGTGGTGATTGAATGCTTCAGCCATGGAGTTTTTATTAGTGACCACTATGTCATCCAATTTTAGGGACGATGGTATGGTCCGGGGTTTGTTTTCAAGTTTTTTTTACCGTATTCCAAAATGCTTTTGGATTCGCACCACAAAGCATGAACTGTTTTTTAAAAAAGCCAGCTTTAGCCTCCCTCACCGCTTGTGTGGCCTTGTTCCTGATTTGACGAAATAAAATGTTGTCTTTAACAGAATTTGTCTTGCGTGCCCTGCGCCTGGCTGTATTTTTTTGCTGAAGCAGAACCACTAGATCACGATTAATCCACGGGCTGTTGCGGTTTTTTATACGCATCTTTTTGTTTGGGGCAAGTTTGTTGATCGCAGCAGTTAAAAGATCTTTAAACAACAACCATGCATCATTCACTGTAGGAATCAGACTGACTCTATACCAACTTACATGATTCAAATCATGTAAGAAGGCTTGAGCATCAAACTTTTTCAGAATACGTTTAGTAGTGATTACGACAGGCTGTTTGACAGAAAGTTGTTTTCTAACACAGGCAATGAAACAGTGGTCGCTAAGATCATTGCAAAAAACACCTGATAGGTACATGTGTGGGGCGTTTGTAAACACAACATCTATCAATGTGGCGTTGTCACAACCTTTTGGGTTATATCTAGTAGGTAGGTTTATGATTTGATGAAGGTTTAAGCAATCAAATTGTTGTACAACTTTCTCAGGGGGTTTAAGCATGTCCCAGTTTAGATCGCCAAGTATGATCAACTCGGACCTAGTGAAAGGTGCAAGAGCATTGCTCAAGGCCTCTAGGGTACATGCTGGTGCAGATGGAGGGCGATAGCAACCAGCCACAGATAAAGAAAAACTGTTTGATAATTTCATGTTAAGAACAAGAAGATCATACTGTTTAGGTATAGACTTTGCCAGGGCTATACTACATTGAAGATAGTCTTTAGTGAAAATTACCACCCCACCACCCTTAGATGACCTATCCTGCCGAAACAGGTTGTAACCAGATAAATAGAGGTCAGGATAGAGAATACAGTTATGCAACCATGTCTCAGTAATTACTAAAACATCAGGGTTAGAACTCTCAACCCATACTTTAAGCTGGTCCAGTTTAGGTAATATACTTCTTGCGTTTACATGCAAAAACCCAAGGTTATGGCGATTGGAGGTGGAGGTTATGGAGGTGGAGGGAGGCTTGTTCACAGAGTTTTTCAGAGGCTGTGGAGACTAAGATGTCATCTGCATACTGCAAGACAACGGAACCAGTGGGGAGAACAAGATCACATAATGCATCCCTTACAACGGCAGAAAACATTGCCGGAGAATCAATTATACCCTTGTGGTAGGCGTGTCCATGTATACTGCCGCCCCCTGTGTGAAGGCAAAGAGAGGTTGCGTCTGCTCTTCGACAGGAACACTGAAAAAGGCAGAACATAAGTCAATAACAGAAAAGAAAATATGTTCACATGGAATTGAGGTGAGAATTAAGGCCACATCTGGCACAACAGGTGCCACAGGGATGATGATGTCATTTATTTTCCTCAAATCTTGTGTGAAGCACCAGGAACCATCCGGTTTAGGGACTGGATTGACAGGAGTGTTGTATGAACTCACACATGGTTTGACTACCCCCTGTTGTAGAAGAGATTGTAAAACTCCATCTATGCCCTGCAATTTAGCTTCAGAAAAAGGATATTGTTTAACAAACACAGGGTCTAAATGTTTTAACTTAGCCTCATAGGGTGTACACTGCACGAGACCCACGTCATTCTTATGATCAGCCCACAATGAGGGCGGTAGAGCGTCTAGTAAAGCAAAAGGTGGGGATGGTGATTTCTGTGTGGTAGAGAGAAAACAGTTGTTAAACGTCATATCAGATAAATATGACAGTGGAGCAGACTCAGGAACAGAAATGACAAATTTAGAGCCAGCCTCTCCCCGGCCTCTCCCTCGGGCCAGGTCACCATTATATACATTTCCTTCAGCCACAGCGAGGCATACTACTTGTCTACTTTCTAAAATACCATCGCCTTCCATGGTGCGCACTCTCTCCCCTAGAGTTTTAACTGTCATATTGCTACAATCTGTGAGCTGATATTTAAGAACTTTCTGCACCTCTAATCTACAATTATGCATGAAGGTTGTGAGAAACAAAGGATTAGCGGCATTTTCATTCAACTCCATTCCCCCCAGCAGCGTCCATGTCTCTTTAAACCGTGTTAAAAATTTGGAAGTCGACTCATTCTTCTCCTGTTTACAATTACTGTAGTTACTTGAGACAAATCACGATTAGCCTGCTGTCTTTGCAACAAATATTTAGTCAACTGCTCTTTTAAGGCTGGTAGGGCATCCGGAGTAGCCCAGTACAAATGGTGTGTAGTCTTTTTTTTGTGGCTCCCTCCTTCTTTCCTGCTCTGTCACACTCCGTTTCTGATTTAGTTTCTGTTTTTATTTCATCACTACTAGGGTCCAAACAAGGTACTCTGGCAATGAGATCAGTTTCATCATAATTATCTCCAAGAGTCGCATGCAATATAAATCTGTAATCAGCC
The DNA here is from genome assembly GCF_030014155.1 of Tachysurus vachellii. Classification (NCBI taxonomy): domain Eukaryota; kingdom Metazoa; phylum Chordata; class Actinopteri; order Siluriformes; family Bagridae; genus Tachysurus; species Tachysurus vachellii. Next base: position 13,569,051 of record NC_083468.1, on the reverse strand, counting down.
CCGGTCAATTGATTATGACGGGTGGCTCTTAGTAACATGTCTACATAGTGAAGTGCTTTTGAGGGGGATGGGAGCATTTTAACGATGTCCTTTAAATCCCCTATTGACGGTAGATTGATAATCGGTCCCCTTGCGGACGTGGACCAGACGCATGCCGCATTAAGAGCGAAACCAACGGTGGCGTTAAAGAATGGGGGGTTGATATCTGACCCAGAATCAGATACAGCATCGCCATTATTATCTGTGTCTGTGTCTGTCTCGTCATTTCATGGCGTACCTTGCAGCTTAGTACGAGCATCAGTATCTGGCTTAATATCGAGTGAGTTTTTAGTTATTTCAGCGGCGCAGCATGCAACAGGGGCCGATGAAGTAACAGAAGGATCAACGCTGCTTAAACTAGGATATAGAGTTGCAACAGTTGCCGATGGCCCCTTATCATTATACGGTGGGGGCTGGGTGCGTGAAGCAAATAGCGATTTCGGTGTAGTTTGGGGATTAAACTTTGGCAAAGATTTTAATTCCACTTTCGAGTTTGGAATAGAGTGATATTTATCCCAGATTAGTTTCATTTCTAGCCATTTCTTATAACCGTCTGTCATGTACAGTACTGATAATCCCAATCAGAGTCACCGAAGCCGTCATATATTTGAATGTAAGCAGATGCCAAATATTCAGGTTTAAAATTACCACCGCGAGAATATGTCAAAAACTGAGGTTGTGATTCGGTCCACCCCGCTAAATTATCTAGCCAGGGGGTAGTATAACAACCTAGACCACAACGGTTCATACAGTCACGAGGAGTTTCATTCCTGAATTACCCATGTCCAACTACAGGTACAACCAATATTATTACACACAAACAACACAACACAATTAACACAACACAAACAACACAACACAATTGGAGACCAGCGACCGAGACAGAGAGGGCGATCAAATAAATTTATAGCCTCTAACCTTAGAGACATTGCGCGCGCTACTTCACTGGTTGAAGTGACGAATGTAACCCTTACACATCGTGCATACATTCAACAATATCAATTTAATTATACACGGATATGGATATCAGCACAGTAGTGCCTACACTTTGAACAGTATGACTAGATACCAATCAGCACTTGCCCGCCCTTCTGATATCCCCAATATAGATACCAGTACACAAGGGTAAGTGCCTACACTTTGACAGGTATGACAAGATACCAAATCAGCACTTACCTGAATACTGGTATCCCGGACGAGCCCCCAAAGACTGTAAGGAATTCTCATCTGTCGCTTGGACAGGGTAACCCTCTTTTCATCTGCGCCTGGGCAGGATAACAAAATTCAGCCTCTCGAACCTCTGCTGGGTTTCTGGTTCCCGGCGAGTACTCGGGGAATTCTCAATGAACACTCTAGTCAAAGTCTTTCAGAGAGAAGTTCCAAAGTTTATTAGGAAAAGCAGGAATATATAGTCATACAAGAAGAGGGAGGGTGTAGTGGGTGTGTGTGTTACTATGTGTGTGTGCATCTGTGTTTAAGTGACCTCTCAGTTACCCCAATCAAGTCAGATCTTATAGGGATGCGAACCTATACTTCCCTTAGTTCCCATGGTTGGTAACATAAAGAATGATTATGGCAGGGCCATCTGTTTTAAGACTAATTATGAAACAAGAGAATTAAGGGACAAGAGTGTGTCTGTGTTTGTGGGGGGAGAATGTATATGTGTGTGTGTAAGAGACAAAGAACAATGTACTCTTTACAGAAAAGATTGTTTTATGCGATTATTCTCACAACCTTTAGCCTCCATAGTTTGGCAGTTATAAGTTTAGACTGAACTGCATTCGACATGACTGATGTCATGGCTTATTAATGTTGAACAGAGATTCACAAAAGAATAGCCGGTATATGATATCAAATTATTAATGCCACGATGAGGAGCACTATAAGCACATGTCTACTCCATACGCTTGCAAACTAGCGCGCCCCCCCGGGATCTTCTCTTTAATTTTAAGGGGAAACGCACAGTTAGGAACCCTGGGAGCTCAGGAATAGCTAAGTGGTGTGCTAAGTGGTGTGTTGACTCTCGCAGTTCGGTTGATTTCTCTTGTTTAATCTCTGTCAAGCTGCACATGCAATTCCTGATCTCCCAGAGATCCTAACTGCTTCTGTCCTTTGCATTTGCATGATCCATCCTGATGCTCTACTTCTTTTTGAAGTCTCATCACTTGGAATTGATTGCTGTTGAGGATCACCCCACATGGACTATGTGGATATATATTGGACTGCGTGTGGGCAACACCACTTGGAGTCCATGGTGGTGGCTTTGAACTGCTTTTGCTACAGTCGGTTTTGCACTCAGATCTCCATCATTGAACATCTGATGGCCTTGGTAGGAAAAAAAACATTTGTTAAATCTATAATAAATTCAGAAATTGAACTGATTTATACAGCAAATACAACTAAAGATATACAGTTGAAGAAGGGACATGAGGATAGGTTCCTTATCAAGTCTGGTTCCAATATTTCTTCCTCATATTGTTAGGTAGTTTTTCCTTACTGATTCACACCTTTACAATATTTCAATAACATTTAACCGATTACTTATTTAGTGTAAATTATAATGAAATGACACTATAATTCACTATAGATCCCATACTAGGTCTATGTCTAATGGCCTCCATAATGCCTTGTTAGTTGGTTTTAGTATTTATCCATTTATTCATATTCCAATGCCATAATACCATATAAGTAATTAAATATTGGAATAGTCAAAATAAAAATGAATTAACTGTGAGCAGTATTATGTGCGCTGTAAAAAATTGGCAACTGTGGTTGCCAGAACTTTACCAGTAAAAATACGGTGGCAGTGTTTTTGGTTGCATGCGATGTGCTGTATAATTTACGGTTCATAACAGTCTAATTTACATGTTTATTTACATGTTTATTTACATGTTCTTATTAACCTGCGATGGGTTGGCACTCCGTCCAGGGTGTATCCTGCCTTGATGCCCGATGACGCCTGAGATAGGCACAGGCTCCCCGTGACCCGAGGTAGTTCGGATAAGCGGTAGAAGAAGATGTTCTTATTAATTCAGTTTATAGCAGTGAAGTCTCAAGGTTTACATTGTAATAACCTCATAACCAGATGCCTCATAACCATTTTTTTTACAGATTAGAGCTGTCTAAAGCCCTATTCGGACGGGACTAGTTTTACAGGGGGTCGTTAGAGAAATTTCAGTTTCACAATACTTTGTGATTTTAATCCCGTCCGAATCTGCCATGTCTGTCTTTTTCTCACACGACCTGTGTAAAAATTCCAGAGCAAATTACCTACTGTTTTTCAGCAAAATCGGCGCTCCTCTGAGAAATCTAATCCCGTCCGAATGCGAATGTCTGTGATTGCCGAAAATGTTTTTTCCAAAACGCTTTTTCTTGTCTGTTTTGGTCAACGTGAACTACCATATTAACCCTAGCGCACCGGTAATCAAGTTTCTGCTTTCTGCACACCAATAATGGATGTAAATGTGTTTGCTACCCTGCAAAGAAATAAAAAAATGAAATCAACAAGAAGAGCCAAATCACGTAAATTGTTAAGACTGGCTACTGTAATATCAGTTTCAGGTAAGAGTACTTTCATTTCTATAGTCAATTACATAACGTGAAAATGAAATAAAAACGTATTTATTCCAGTGGGTTTATAAGAAGTTCTATATAAAACCATATGATGTTAATAAACTATTGATCGGTCATATGACCATACGCAATCCACGCATCCTGGACACATGTAAAACACAGACACTCCTACCTCCGTAATAAACACAGAGATGTTAGTCCTGTCCGAATCCATACATGAAATGATAGTCGTAGGCTGAAAAAAATTCTAACTCAAACGTCGTTTGGAAAAGTAGTCCCGTCCGAATAGGGCTTAATTTAAAGGTTTATGTAATAATTATGGATATAAACTGTAATTACTTTACAAAACAGACAGGAAACTATTTAAAGGAATCATCATTTTCATGATATCTTATGTAATAAATGTTATATGGAAAAAATGAATTATATGATAGTTCATATTAAAAACTATTATGTTGAAAAAAATCATTAACGTTCAAAAAACTGATAATTTGAGTGTCGAAAGATCATTTTCATGAAATATGCTGTATCAGCCTTTATCATAAATGAATCCCTACATGCATGAACAAAAGTGTGTCTGAACAAAAGTTAGGCACTGAAAATGGGTTTTCACAAGTCTCAATGCTGTAGCTCTTCATGAAAGCATTGTTTCATGGAACTTTATATACGCTCACATAAGACATGCATCTCAAAGGAGTTTTTCAACTTGTTTCAATACAGTATGATTGGACACATGCTGTTTTTGTCAGAAAACTCAGAATAGAGCTGTTTTACATGTTGTTATTGAAAATAATGAATTTTCTGCCAGAAAAGATCAGGTCAGGTCAGAAAAATCTGATAATTTATATGTAGACTGATCATTTTCCTGAAATCTGATATATCAGCCTTTATTTTGAATTAATCCCTTGTAGGATAAACTCCTACATTGGCCCAGGCTAGCTCCTACAATCTTACTATAAGTTTAAACAATAATTCTAAGTTCAAGTTCAAAGAAGAAATGATCAGCCAAACTCACAAAGACTGGATTCAGTTGAGGTAGGTTTATTGGCAGATACAAGTTTGTCCAGTAGACACTACTTGCACCGAAATACCGCTGGCTAGTCAAGTCAAGTCAAGTCAAGATGCTTTTATTGTCATTTCAACCATATATAGCTGTTGCAGTACACAGTGAAATGAGACAACGTTACTCCAGGATTGTGATACTACATAAAACAACGACAGGGCTAAGGACTTAGTAAGTAGTTCTAGCCACTTAAAGTGCAACTGTGCAACCTGGTGCAAACAGTGCAGGACAAGACAACAAGACAGACAAGACAGTGCAAAACAAAAGTTACAAGCCAATACAAAAAAGACAATACACAAAAGACAATAAAGAGAAACAGCACAGACCAGTGTAAATACTGTATGTTCAGACAATATTGCGTGCAGTAATACTAGAATGAACACAGTTTCTTAGCAGCAGGTCCCTGGGATAATGTTAGGATTTGTACAAAAACAGCAAATGACTGAAATATTGCACAATATGTGCAAAATGACTGAAATATTGTACAGTTTGTACAAAATGACGGAAATGTTAGTGTGTGCAAAGAGCAAAAAAGTAAAAAGTAAAAAAAGTGTGCAAAACAGCATGTAAGCAGTTTGAAGGATGTAAGCAGCATGTAAACAGGTTGATGGATGTATATTGGAAGTGTGTGTATGTTGTGTTGGTCTGTGCAGTCCATACAGATGATGTGCATGTGTATGTTGTGCTCAGTGCAGTTCAGTTATTGAGAAGTCTGATGGCCTGTGGGAAGAAACTGTTACACAGCCTGGTCGTGAGGGCCCGAATGGTCAGGAGGAGGGTGAATAGTGTGTGTGAGGAGTGTGTGGGGTCATCCACAATGCTGTTGGCTTTGCAGATGCGTAAGTGTCCATGAGAGAGGGAAGAGAGACTCCAATGATCTTCTCCGCTGTCCTCAATATCCTCTGCAGGGTCTTGCGATCCGAGATGGTGCAGTTCCCAAACCAGAGAGTGATGCAGTTGCTCAGAATGCTCTCAATGGTCCCTCTGTAGAACATGGTCAGGATGGGGGAGGGAGATGTGCCTTTCTCAGCCTTCGTAGGAAGTAGAGACGCTGCTGGGCTTTCTTTGTGATGGAGCTAGTGTTGAGTGACCATGTGAGGTTCTCCGCTAGATGAACACCAAGAAATTTGGTGCTCTTGACAATCTCAACCGATGATCCGTCGATGTTCAGCGGAGAGTGGTCGCTCTGTGCTGTTCTGAAGTCAATAACCATCTCTTTAGTTTTATCAACATTCAGAGACAGGTTGTTGGCTCTACACCAGGTAGTTAGATGTTGCACCTCCTCCCTGTATGCTGACTCGTTGTTCTTGCTGATGAGACCAACCACAGTCATGTCAACAGCAAACTTGGTGATAAAGTTCGATCTGTGTATTGCTGCACAGACGTGAGTCAGTGAGGTGAACAGCAGTGGACTGAGCACACAGCCCTGAGGGGCTCCAGTGTTCAGTGTGGTGGTGCTGGTGATGCTGTTCCCGATCCAGACTGACTGAGGTCTCCCAGTCAGGAAGTCCAGGATCCAGTTGCAGAGGGAGGTGTTTAGTCCCAGCAGGCTCAGCTTCCCAATCAGGTCCTGAGGGATGATTGTATTGAATGCTGAAATACTGTAAAGTCTATGAACAGCATTCGTACACAAGTGTCTTTATTGTCCAGGTGGGTGAGGGCTAAATGGAGGGCTGTGGCAATGGCATCGTCTGTGGAGCGGTTTGGACGATAAGCGAACTGTAGGGGGTCCAGTGAGGGTGGTAGCTTGGTCTTGATGTGCCTCATGACGAGCTTCTCGAAGCACTTCATAACGATGGGTGTGAGTGTGATGGGACGATAGTCATTGAGGCAGGACACTGTAGACTTCTTTGGGACGGGGACAATGGTGGTAGTCTAGAGGCACATAGGAACAATGACCCTGCTCAGGGAAATGTTGAAGATGTCAGTAAAGACATCCACTAGCTGTTCTGCACATTCTCTGAGCACACTGCCAGGAATGTTGTCTGGTCCAGCAGCCTTCCGTGGGTTAACTCTGCATAGAGTTCTCCTCACGTCGGCTGTGGATAGACAGAGTACCTGGTCGTCGGTGGGAGGGATGGTCTTCCTTGCCGTTACGCTGTTCTGCACCTCAAACCGAGTGTAGAAGTCGTTCAGCGCATCTGGGAGGGAGGCATAGCTATCACAAGCAGGTGAAGTTGTCTTGTAGTTCATGATCGCCTGTGTCTCCACTGTCCTGGAAGTGTCCATAGAAACTGTGTCTGTTCCCCAAGCAGTGAGATTAAAAAGTAATTATGTAAAATCTTCTCGAAATAATCTTACTGTAATTAGACCAGAAAAATGCCAAACAAACAAACAAAAACAGTTCCTAAAATTTGGGCTTCTAAACATTAGATCACTTGCACCCAAAGCACTTATCGTAAATGAAATAATCTCAGACAATAGCCTTACTGCATTCTGCCTCACCGAAACCTGGATTAAACCAAATGACTACATCGGTCTAAATGAGTCTACACCATCAGGTTATATCTATAAGCACGAGCCTCGTCAGACTGGTCGTGGAGGTGGTGTCGCCACTATCTTAAGTGATTGCCTTACTGTTACCCAGAGAACACAGTATAGATTTAAGTCTTTTGAAGTGCTTGTCCTTAATGTTACACTATCACACATGCACACGAAAAAATCCCTGATGTCTCTTGCGCTAGCGACCGTGTATAGACCACCAGGGCCCTACACCGATTTTCTTAGAGAATTCACAGATTTCCTTTCTGACCTATTGGTTAACTTCGATAAAGCATTAATTGTAGGAGATTTTAACATTCATGCTGACGACACAAATGATGCGCTAGGACTCACATTCATGGACTTACTAAACTCACTTGGGCTTAAACAAAACATCACTAGAGCAACTCACCGTCGTAATCATACACTAGATTTAATAATATCACACAGAATAGATGTCACTGATATAGATATCATTCCTCAAAGTGATGATATCACAGACCATTATCTCATAATGTACACACTACCTGTAGAACAGGCTAACTGCGTCTCACCACATTATCGACTCAGTAGAACTATTATTCTGACCACTAAAGACAGATTCACAAATAACCTGCCTGATCTGTCTGGACTTCTTACTGTACCCTTAAACACAGACGATCTAGATGAAATTACTAACAGCATAGGCGCTATATTCACTAGCACATAAGACACTGTTGCCCCAATCAGATTACAGAAGGTTAGAGATAAAACTCTTGCACCATGGTATAATAGTCATACTCACACCCTCAAGAGAGAGACCCGTAACCTTGAGCGAAAGTGGAGAAAAACTAAATTAGAGGTTTTTAGAATTTCATATAAGGAAAGTATGTCCAGCTATAGACAGGCTCTAAAAGCTGCCAGGGTTGAGCACCTGAGCAAACTCATAGAAAATAACCAGAACAATCCCAGGTTTTTATTTAGCACAGTGGCTAGATTAACAAAAAACCAAAAATCTGAACACACTATTCCATCACAGTTCAGTAGTGACGATTTTATGAGATTCTTCACTGATAAAATAAAGGAATAAGGAATAAAATAGGTGACGCTCAACATATGAGAGCAACTAGCGTCCCGGTCTCACCTAAGGTTCTAAACACACAACTACATTGCTTTACAAGTACAGGTCAGGAAGAGTTAGTTAAACTTATTACTACAGCTAAATCAACAACTTGTTCACTAGACCCCATTCCAACTAAACTACTGAAAGAAGTGTTATATAAAGCCGGTGAGCCTCTCCTTAATATCATTAACTCCTCGTTATCTTTAGGTTACGTCCCTAAATCCTTCAAGTTGGCAGTTATTAGGCCACTCATTAAGAAACCTAATTTAGATCCTAATGAACTTTCAAATTACAGACCTATTTCTCACCTTCCGTTTATGTCTAAAATACTAGAAAAGTTTGTGTCTGTTCAACTGAGCTCCTTCTTACAGGAGAACAATATCCTTGAAGAGTTTCAGTCAGGTTTCAGGCCCCATCATAGCACAGAAACTGCTCTTGTTAAAGTTACAAATGACTTGTTCTTAGCTTCGGACAAAGACTGTATGTCACTATTAGTTCTACTTGACCTTAGTGCTGCATTCGACACTGTAGATCACAACATTCTCCTAGATCGCTTACAAAATTACACAGGTATTCATGGACAGGTTTTAAGTTGGTTTAGATCCTACCTGTCTGATCGATACCATTTTGTAGAATTAGATGGTGAACCCTCCAGTTTACTACCAGTTAACCATGGGGTCCCTCAAGGATCAGTTCTAGGACCTCTGCTTTTCTCGATATACATGCTTCCATTAGGGAACATTATTAGAAGACATGGGATTAGTTTCCATTGCTATGCTGATGACACACAGTTATACATCTCATCAAAACCAGATGAAATAACTAAATTGTCCAAATTAACTCAATGCCTTAGAGAGATAAAAGACTGGATGAGCTGTAATTTTCTGTTGTTAAACTCTGATAAGACAGAAACACTGCTCTTCTCTTCTCTTTTTCTACCCATGCTGAGACACCCATGCTATGATCGTCTTCCATGCGATGAAATTTTTGGACCTCCACTGAGACAAGGCTGACTCTGTGAGAATCCTGAGACATCTACAGATCTACCGGCTCCAGTTGGACTCTGTGATACTTGTATATTTGTAACCACACCATCTAGTGTCACCCATATGAGGATGGGTTCCCCTTGAGTCTGGTTCCTCTCAAGGTTTCTTCCTTTACCAATCTAAGGGAGTTTTTCCTTGCCACTGCTGCCTGAGCCACCTCAGACTTGCTCATTGGGGACAAATACATATACACACATACATACATTCATACATGCATACATACATACACACTGTGAACTATATATATCTTGAATTTTTATTATATTAATTCTTTATACTACTCCTTATATTTATCTTTTGTTCTATGTTTATGTTCTGTAAAGCTGCTTTGTGATGTCCATTGTAAAAAGCGCTATACAAATAAACTTGAATGGAATTGAATTGAATTGGAAGTGGCTGTGGATTGTCTGGGCATGTGCACGCTTTGCCTCTCTGATGGCTCGGGACAGCTTGGCCCTTGCTGTTCTTAGGGCCGCCTTGTCCCCTGTTCTGAAGGCTAGGTCTCTAGTCCTCAGCAGAGCACACACCTTAGCAGTCATCCACGGCTTCTGGTTGGAGCGTGTGGTGATGGTCCTGGAGAAGGTCACGTCACCAATGCACTTGCCGATGTAGCTGGTCACTGACGACGTGTACTCCTCCAAGTTGACGGAGTCACCATTGGTTGCAGCCTCCCTGAAGATGTTCCAATCAGTGCACTCAAAGCAGTCCTTAAGAGCAGAGGTGGCTCCTGCTGGCCAGGTTTTCACCTGCTTCAGAACCAGTTTTGAGCATCTGACGAGTGGTCTGTATGCTGGAATTAGAGAGATGTGGTCTGAGTAGCCGAGGTGTGGGCGGGGCTCTGCATGATACACGCTGGGAATGTTTGTGTAAAGAAGATCCAGCATGTTTTCACCTCTCATAGCAAAGTCCACATGTTGATGGAATTTAAGGAGCACTGACTTGAGATTTGCATGGTTGAAAGGGGAGATGGGAGGGGGAGATGGGGAAGCATAGGGAGATGCAGGGTTGATTCTTAGGCCACCTGTAGGGCTGATTCTGTACGCCCCACAGGCATAATGATAATTCCATGGACGAAGGGGAGTTTGAGTACTGTGTGTGATCAAAGAAGGAGAGGTAACTGGATTGGTTTGAGTGGCAGTATCACAGGAGGGGGCACGGTGAGAGATGGTGATAGGTGAGGTGGCATAGTTGGTAGTTTCGGTGTTGTAAAGGCGATCAAAGTTGTAGGATAACTTCACGGCCAGAGCAGAGAGTTGAGAATGTGTGCAGCCTGAGTCATCACTCTACCCGGATGAGGATAAGGCCTGGGTGGAGATGGCTGATGAAGCCTAGTGTTCCTAAAAGCCATGGTATCTAATAGTACAGAGAAAAAGGGAGTAGATAAGAAAGTATAAAAATTAAGCAAGGCTTGGGCCAGTTTATTGTATGACTAGTACAAAAGAACATGTATGACAAAAACAGTTGCAAGCTCTAAAGACATAGCTACATGTAATGTAATCATCTATAATCCAATCAATTGTGATTTAATCATTAATCATAATTATGATTATACATGTTCTTCATGTATAATTTAATCAACTAGAAAAACAGGCACTGAGCATTAGCAAAATATTTATTAAGCATAGTAGAATGAAAAAATCCATAAAAGGGAAAAGAAAAGGGGGAGTAGGCTAAAAACTAAAAATAATAGGAAACCGGGAGGAGCTATGCAAAACAAGTAAGAGGGAAGTAAAACCTTAAATCCAGAAATAATGGGAAATTGGCTAAACTATGTAGCATAAATAGGGATAGCCTGACCGAGATTTTGCGTACTTGACTACACCATGCCTGGATGTTGGATTGTTTTGCTGACTTTGATGCTGAGGACATATTTCCTTCATATCCCTGCTGAAAAATACAGCATATACCAGCATGAATTCCATGCTGGTCCAGGCTGGTTTTTACTGGTTCATGCTGGTATAGTGCTGGTATAGCTGGGTGGCCAGCATAGTCATGGTGTTTTCAAGCAAAACAGGGCTGGTGTAGCTGGTTAACCAGTATGATCTTGCTGGAATAAGCTTCATGGGAACAACCTTTATTTTTGCTTGTGTATGTTTCTATGTAACACATTAATATAACATTAAAACACTTTTTTTTAGATTAAAACACCCTCTTTTGAATAAAGAACTGAAATAAAAAAGCTCAAAAAGCTTTGAATAACAAACAATAAAAAAATTTAAAAATCGTTCGTTAGGGATTAAAGTGTATTGTAAAGCGGTAATGTGAAGAGATATTACCCAACATCAGCGTTGCTATGCAACCTTTAAAGCAACTATGTTCAAGAAGGTAAATGTAGTTCCTGCATTTCCTAAAATAAATCTCGCAATGTTTTCAACTACATTATATACCTTACAGTGTTTATCGAAATTAGTATAAATGCACATATTCCAGATCATCATGATTTTGCCACCGTAATTAGGATTTTGTTTTGGGGTAAATAAAAAGCTTCCGCTTCTACATGACGAATCTGCTGATCACTGGGAATCCGAATGTTGGCATACGTGAGGTACCTGGATGACGGCTGCAGCAGTTGTTTCAACTAGCGAAAATAAGGACTTTAACTACGACATGTTTGACCAAACTCAGGTTTACTGGGTAGCTACAATGGAAGCAAGACTTCTTCATGGCACAAATACTGACGCTTAAAGGTATTTAACTTAAGCAGTAGTTGTTTTATCGTAACTGCACAATATAAACAAATGAGTGATATCGCTATTGTCTTGATTGTCTTGCGCTAAATTTCTGTCCTCAGACGAGCACCAGAACTAGTGGGGGTCAAGATTTTTTTTCTTTGAGCCCAGTGTTCGCTGTCGGGCGGAAACCTCGTATGTCCAAATTTGGTCAATTTCATATTTTTTTACATATCGATGCTATTGGTCAGTCCCCACGTGGGTCTGTTATTTATTATTAACCAATCTAAAGTCTTGAAAATAGCTTGAGCGCAAATTTCATAACTCCATTGGACACTTCAACTGTCCACCTCTTCCTCACTCCGCGGGAGAGATTCGCGGCATATTTCTCCTCAATAAGAGTCGCAACGAATGAACACGTCTTCTGAGGTAAATGTCTTCAAAACACTGAGCTCAAAGAAAAAAAATCTTGACCCCCACTAGTTCTGGTGCTCATCTGAGGACAGGAATTTAGCGCAAGACAATCCACTGCAACGCGGACTAAACCCTGTGCACTGCAGATAAGGTACGGCGTTTTTTTTATTTCCTGAAAAATAACGGTTTTGGAGATATGAGGATTCCGCCTGACAGCGACGATATATATATATATATATATATATATATATATATATATATATATATGAATTACAATTCTCTAGAAAATTGTCTTGGTCTTTATTTAACTATGAATATGCACTAAGAAATGTGATATGTAACAAATGGGTTTTGTTGTGGTCTTGCTGGGATTATACTAGCATCCAAAAGACAACATATGTTGACCAGCACACCAGCATCCAGGCTGGTCGGCCAGCACACCAGCATCCCAGGCTGGTCGGCCAGCACACCAGGATCCCAGGCTGGTCGTCCAGCACACCAGCATCCCAGGCTGGTCGGCCAGCACACCAGGATCCCAGGCTGGTCGTCCAGCACACCAGCATCCCAGGCTGGTCGGCCAGCACACCAGCATCCCAGGCTGGTCGGCCAGCACACCAGCACCTAATGCTGGACCAGCATACCGCCATCCCAAGCTGGTCCCAGCATGCAAAACATACCTTATGCTGGACCAGCAATGCTGTTTTTTTAGAAGGGATTTCCATATTAAGTTTCCATATTCCTTCATATTTCCATATTAAGTTTACTTTCAAGATCTCTGGACTGCAATAAAGTTGGGACTTTGTTGATCTCATTCAAACTTGAGAAGTATATTTTCTTCATATAATTTGACTTTGTTTAGCAAGAAAAACGTTTTGGTGGTAATTTGCAGATCTTAGACACCACCCAGTTGATGTGTCGCCTCAGAGGGGGATTCTGAGTTTCGACACTTTCTATCCATGTGTGTAGCTACCACGCTATCTATTGCCTTTTGTGTAAATCGTGTGTATTTGTTGTCTGGTGAGATGTGTATGTATGGATTGTGAGTCATGAGTCGGCTTCCACTGCCTGACTTCCTTTGCTGCCTTTCTAATCATAGATCCTAAATCTTTGGATTCAAACCCTTCTGCTACCAAGAGAGAGGTATGTGGGGCAGCTTTTGGAATGTGATGCCATGCCTCTAACTTGTCCATCAGGAGCATGGCAGCCACTTCCTGTGGGCCTATTATTACATTTGTTGTTGTCATTTTAAACCGTTTTGTTTCCATTAATCCATTCCACAGTTGTTCATTTTCCTCGTCTTGTAATCATAATACAGGGTGCAGTGTAAGGGACTTTTTGGTTCTTTACAGTCTGGCAGCACTGGCAGCACTTCAGTTAGGTTAGATTTAATCCAGATGTGTTGGGGTTGGTGTATTCCAGCTAGTACACTGTATCGTGTTTCATTTGTTTGTTAGTTTCCATTAAGTGTTGACCTACCAATGTTTAATCCGGGAAAGTTACCCAGAGCCCTGTTAAGCTACAATGTATTTTTGCTGCCAGTCTGCACAGTAGATCTCGTCCCAGTAGGTTTACTGGGGACTGAAGTGAATATAAAAGTCACTATCGTGGTGTCTTCAATCGTTAGTGTCTGGGGCTCCATGAATTTCAATATCCCCATTGTCCCTGAGAAGCCAGTGGTTTTTATAGAGTTGCATGAGAGGGGGAGTCCAGAGTCCATAAAAGGAACTGATTTAATGCCATTGATAGACACCATAGTTGTTGGTTCTTGCCTTGGATGCAGTGTGGTGACATACTGCATGTTCTCACCCTCCGGCTTCTCAGGGCATCCTCAACTCCAATTTGCTGCTGGCCCTGTCCAGGGTCCTGCTTGTCCTAGCCATTGATTGGGCCTGTTGGTGCCCACTGTTGACCCCTGTATTTTGGCTGTCCTTTCTGATTTTCCCATGAATTGATCTTACAGATTCTCTTAGTGTGCCCTTTTCCTCAACACCCCCAGCATTCAAGTGACTGTCTTCATGTGTTGTTGCCACCAGCCTGGGGGTTCACAAACGGTCTTGGTCCTGAGCCCTGGGGCTATTTCTCCCATCTTTCTTGTCATTGTCTTTGGCCTGGTCCTCTCATTGGGTGGTTTTGATGTGCCCCTTGTTGATTGCCAAGGTGGACATGTATTGGGGGCATAGCTTCTGGTGATGACATTGGCTGCTGTGTACCTGGGGATATTGGTGATGTGGGCTGTGCGCTGCTGCAAAAATGGAGGTGTGACAGCTGGAGGTGATTTAGCTTGTGTCATCTGGGTTTGATTGGATGTAACAGCTGGAGGTGCTTTAGCTTGTGTCATCTGGGTTTGATTGGATGTACCATTGCTGCTGCTTCAATCATTGGGACCTGCACCAAAGTCTACTGTATTTTCCCAGACTTTTCTTTCTCTCTTCTGCAGTGTATTTAACCCAACTGTGTTTTTCAATGCCTCTACTACTGCTGGCATGCACCTTTTCAACATCATTTTGAACAGGCCTTGGTTAGTTTCATTCAGGTTCCAGGCTGTACCTGACTCTTCTCCCTATCTGTTTTGGAAATTTTGGATGAATTTTAATGGATTTTCATCCTTAACCATTGTCATGGCCTCTAGTTTTCATAGGTCCATCTTGGTGGGGTACGCACCACATATTGCATCCCACACATGATTTCTGTTGGCTCCAAAAGCTAAGTCGTCATCTCTTTCTGAGTCCATCACATTCTTCAATTCAGCATTTGTCAGTATTTCAGCTGCTTTGCTTTTCCCCATCACCTGAGCCAGTATGGCTTTGATATCTCCAATTTCCAGTAGATGGCCAGTTGTTTTTTCTTTAAACTTAGTTATCCATTTTTGTCCTCCCTGGCATATGTCTGGAAGTTGGCTTGGTAATCCAGTCATATTCATGTACGACCAGGTCACATATCACACTTCTCCATTAGCTATTAGGCGGCAATGGTTCAACTCAGGTTCTTCCATTGCAGCTAGTTGTAACTTTTCTTCTGTTCTATACTTTCGTGGGGGCCTGACTGTTCTTCCTGACTTTGTTTGTTTCATCCCTTCAAGCCTCGTTTTACCAGGCAGTTATTCTCCTGGTATCAGTGTTTTTCTATCTTTCCCAGTTCTGCTAGGTCTTCTCCTCCTCGTTCATCTTCATCTTCTAATTGTTGTTTTCTCTATTTCATTTCTGCAGTGCTTTTCTCCAGTATTTTTTTGTTACTTTTACTGTTTCATCAGCTAGTCTCAACTGTTATTCCAGTCAGGTGAGTGATAGTGACAGTTCCTCCTGCAGCTGTCGATCTTCCTTTCTTCTCAGTGCTTCGGTTTCTGGTTCTATGTACAGTGTTCCATTCACTCTTCTTTCCACCAGTCCACTTGTATTTCCTTGCCCACTGTCATTTCACTTCTGCACACTTTCTGTCTTTCTCTAAATGTTCTTTCCTTTGGCTATTGCAACACTCCTTGAGTTCTGTCATGCCATTTATCATACACTTTTTAAAGTATTTTACATCTGTTTTGTGTTTAGCTATCACTATGTCTGTCTGTGTTGGCTGGTTCGTCTTTATTAATTTACCCATGATACACCCCTGTTGAACCTTACTTCCAGTACTCCAGCTCAACAAGTTAAATAAGTTCAACAAGTTATCCCACTTGGTTAAATACCACAACTTAGCGGCAATTAATTCTTCTGACTGACACCTTTCAACCCTACTTTTATCTTTTAATGTAGTCTATTTAAAGAATAAATTGTACCCTCAAGGACAAACAAAATCTGTAAAAGTACTAAACTTAACTGGATTGATGCTTTACCCCTTGCACTAATGAGCTATCGAATGCAAACTAACAGAAGCACGCACTTTAACCCTGCATGAAATGTTTATGGGTCATCCCATGCCAGTGCCATATTGCAGAGGTCCCTATAAAGGACCTCCACTAGAGCAATTGCAAATGGAAGTTATGTCTTGTATGAAAAAAAACTAACTGCAATACATAAAGCTATATATGTGCAGGAGAAATGCAAGGAGCCAAGTGAGGAGGCAGACTCACCATGCCCACTTGTTCCAGGAGACCAAATATATCTGAGAGTGTTCAATAGGAAGTGGAACGAACCCAGAAGGGAGGGGCATCACAAAATCGCAGCAGCTACTCCAACAGTGGTCCAGGTGGTATCATTTGAATACGAGAGTCACTAAAGTAAGTGCCAAAAGAGAAGGGGAAGAGGAGCGGCCAGCATCCCAGGGTAATAAAGTGCAAAGTCTTGAAATCCTTGCAGGTGGTGTTGAAGAAGGTAAGCAGGAAAATGAGGGAAACAAATTTTTTGGCATG
Source organism: Tachysurus vachellii (assembly GCF_030014155.1). Lineage (NCBI taxonomy): Eukaryota > Metazoa > Chordata > Actinopteri > Siluriformes > Bagridae > Tachysurus > Tachysurus vachellii. The sequence continues at coordinate 13,552,325 of NC_083468.1, read as the reverse complement.
TCTGATGCTTGTCATATTCCTGACGATAGATCAAGCTATAGTCAGTACCCACTCATATAATTCCAAACAGGCTTCCCATAATAAATTTTATATTATAATAATAATAATAATAATAATAATAATAATAATAATAATAACTATATTTGTAAAGTTTGTTGTGACAAACTTTAATGTTGGCTTTGACGGTGCAAGTATATTTTGTTATGTCACGTGACGTCATGTGACGTCATGTTGTGCAAATTTTGGATGTGACGTCACGTGATGTAGCCATGATACACGTGAGGCACTTCCCCTCATTGTCCTGAGTGTTTTGATATGTCACATGTCCATGTTGTGCAAATTTTTTATTTCGCTTATTTTGGGGCAGGGCTACACGTGACGTCACGTGACGTGGCCAGAATACACATGAGGCAGTTCCCCTTATTGTGCTGAGTGTTTTGATATGTCACATGTCCATGTTATGCAAATTTTTTATTTGGCTTATTTTGGGGCAGGGCTACACGTGACGTCACGTGACGTGACCAAAATACACGTGAGGCAGTTCCCCTCATTGTGCCGAGTGTTTTGATATGTCACATGTCCATATTGTGCAAATTTTGGATTTTCACAATACGTCACGTGACATCACGTGACGTCACGTGACGTGACCAAAATACACGTGGGGCAGTTCCCCTCATTGTGCTGAGTGTTTTGATATGTCACATATTTGATATGTCACATATTTGATATGTCACATATTGTGCAAATTTTGGATTTTCACGTGACGACACGTGACGACACGTGACGACACGTGACGTGACGTGACCATAACACACGTGAGGCACTTCCCCTCATTGGGCTGTGTTTTGATATATGACATGTCCATGTTGTGCTAATTTTTGATTTCGATTACTCATTATTAATCGTTCGATTAATCGTTCGATTACTCATTATTAATTATTGGCTCATTATTGGGGGCGGGGCTACACGTGACGTCACGTGACGTGACCAAAATACACGTGGGGCAGTTCCCCTCATTGTGCTGAGTGTTTTGATATGTCACATATCCATGTTGTGCAAATCTTTGATTTCGCTTATTTTGGGGGTGGGGCTATACACGTGACGTCACGTGACGTGACCAAAATACACGTGAGGCACTTCAGGCACAGTATTTTGGGGGCGGGGCTACACATGACATCACGTGAATACCCGGTGGGGTGCCAACACTTTTGGACAAAAGTGTATTGACTGGGGACCAATACTTGTGGAATCATTGGATTGATAGTGTGGAGTTGATAGTTACATGTATTGAGAGTGTGCTTTACATCTACAGAGAGAACAAAAGAATTTTAAGTATTCTCCATTCAAGTCTATGGGAAAAAAAAACCCCTTTGAGCTTCCGTAGCGGGAATTCCGGAATTCCGATCGCTTATAAAAGTCATAGCACACCTCTCCTCAACGAGCCGGTCGATTTGACACCTCATTCATGTGTCTAGGCCAAAAGCTGCGGGACAAGATACGCGACAAAAAAGTGTCCGGAAGAATAATAATAATAATAATAATAATAATAATAATAATAATAATAATAATAATAATAATTAAAGCTGCAAGCAGCATTTCCCGGGTTCAAGCGTTTAAGGCCTTTAGGGAGTTTAAGGCCTTAAAGGATTTTCACATACACAAAGTGACAAATAAACAAAGTCATATCGGTGAGTCTACAATCCTCGTGAGAAGCAAAACGAAGTATGAAAACATACTTGGCAATAAAGACCATTCTGATTCTGATTCTGAGACTTTGCCTTACGAGTCAGCACAAAATTGGGTTTTTGGACCTATGGGCACAAACGCGTTTTGGGGAGCTGAAGTGCCCCAGATTGTCCGATTCTGCTGAGATTTTGGCCCTGAGTAACTGTGACCAGGCTCTCTAGGCCTTACGGTTTGGGCTGCACGACCGTTTCTAGGGCGGAATAATAATAATAATAATAATAATAATAATAATAATAATAATAATAATAATAATAAAAATCCTAACAAAAACAATAGGTTTCCAGCGCTTCGTGCTTGAACCCTAATAATAATAAAAATCCTAACAAAAACAATAGGTTTCCAGCGCTTCGTGCTTGAACCCTAATAAGTATGCAGAATAACAATAATGATGCTTTTCAAGCACCATTAATAACTAGATTTGTAAAGTTCGTCGAGACAATCTTTGATGTCGGCTTTGACGGTGCAAGTATTCGCAAAGGCCAGTGCTTTTTGGAGGCGAGTGAACATAAGGGTTAGTGTTACTTTTGGAGGCAAGTGGACAGAAAGATTGTGAAAGCTACTGGACCGCTAGGGTGCCAATACTTTTGGAGCGGACATGAGCATGTGACGTGATCCGAATACCCATGAGGCAGTTCCCCTCATTGTGCTGAGTGATTTGATATGTCACATGTCCATGTTGTGCAAATTTTTTATTTTCACGTGACGTCACGTGACGTCACGTGATGTCACGTGACGTGGCCAGAATACACGTGAGGCAGTTCCCCTCATTGTGCTGAGTGTTTTGATATGTCACATGTCCATGTTGTGCAAATTTTTTATTTCGCTTATTTTGGGGGCGGGGCTACACGTGACGTCACGTGACGTGACCAAAATACACGTGAGGCAGTTCCCCTCATTGTGCCGAGTGTTTTGATATGTCACATGTCCATATTGTGCAAATTTTGGATTTTCATGTGACGTCACGTGACGTGACCAAAATACACGTGGGGCAGTTCCCCTCATTGTGCTGAGTGTTTTGATATGTCACATGTCATATATCAAAACACTCAGCCCAATGAGGGGAAGTGCCTCACGTGTGTTATGGTCACGTCACGACACGTGACGTGACGTGACCATAACACACGTGAGGCACTTCCCCTCATTGTGCTGAGTGTTTTGATATATGACATGTCCATATTGTGCTAATTTTTGATTTTCACGTGACGTCACGGGACATCACGTGACGTGACCATAATACATGTGGGGCAGTTCCCCTCATTGTGCTGAGTGTTTTGATATGTCACATGTCCATGTTGTGCTAATTTTTTATTTATGCATGACGACACGTGACGACACGTGACGTGACGTGACCATAACACACGTGAGGCACTTCCCCTCATTGGGCTGAGTGTTTTGATATATGACATGTCCATATTGTGCAAATTTTTGATTTCGCTTATTTTGGGGGCGGGGCTACACGTGACGTCGCGTGACGTGACCAAAATACACGTGGGGCAGTTCCCCTCATTGTGCTGAGTGTTTTGATATGTCACATGTCCATGTTGTGCAAATTTTTGATTTCGCTTATTTTGGGGGCGGGGCTACACGTGACGTCACGTGACGTTACCAAAATACACGTGGGGCAGTTCCCCTCATTGTGTTGAGTGTTTTGATATGTCACATGTCCATGTTGTGCTAATTTTTGATTTCGCTTATTTTGGGGGCGGGGCTATATACGTGACGTCACGTGACGTGACCAAAATACACGTGAGGCACTTCCCCTCATTGGGCTGAGTGTTTTGACATATGACATGTCCATATTGTGCTCATTTTTGATTTCGCTTATTCTGGGGGCGGGGCTACACGTGACGTCACGTGATGTCACCAGTATACCCGGTGGGGTGCCAATACTTTTGGCAAAAAGTGGATACTGAGGGTTTGGACATTTCATGTCAATACTGCAGTCATTATGGGATTCTACTTATTATTATACTGCATAGAACACAGGAGAGAAGCCGTGCCTGAGCTCTGCGCACGCTTGCGTGTGTGAGAGCTTAGAGGAATTTTAGGAATTCCCCATTCAAGTCTATGGGACGTTCCATCGTCGACTACGGGAAAACTGAAAGTTCCGTCGGAACGCCGAGTCCGGAACTTTGTCCGGAGTAACGTCCTAAAGAACCTGTCCGAGTTATAAACCTCCAAAATTTATAATGGAAGTGGATACGAAAAAAGGCCACTTTGAGCTTCCGTACCGGGAATGCCGGAATTCCGATCGCTTAGAAAAGTAGTAGCAACAAACTTCAGACCAGGGTCTACGACATATCCGAATTTGGTGCATGTGGCTCGAAAGCCCTAGGACGAGTTACTCTTGATAAATTTGTGGCTAAGAATAATAATAATAATAATAATAATAATAATAATAACTAGATTTGTAAAGTTCGTCGAGACAAACTTTGATGTTGGCTTTGACGGTGCAAGTATTCGCAAAGGCCGGTGCTTTTTGGAGGCGAGTGGACATAAGGGTTAGTGTTACTTTTGGAGGCAAGTGGACAGAAAGATTGTGAAAGCTACTGGACCGCTAGGGTGCCAATACTTTTGGAGGCGAGCGGACATGAGCATGTGACATGATCCGAATACCCATGAGGCAGTTCCCCTCATTGTGCTGAGTGTTTTGATATGTCACATGTCCATGTTGTGCAAATTTTTTATTTTCACGTGATGACACGTGACGACACGTGACGTGACGTGACCATAACACACGTGAGGCACTTCCCTTCATTGGGCTGAGTGTTTTGATATATGACATGTCCATGTTGTGCTAATTTTTGATTTCGCTTATTTTGGGGGCGGGGCTACACGTGACGTCACGTGACGTGACCAAAATACACGTGGGGCAGTTCCCCTCATTGTGCTGAGTGTTTTGATATGTCACATGTCCATGTTGTGCTCATTTTTGATTTCGCTTATTTTGGGGGCGGGGCTACACGTGACGTCACGTGACGTGACCAAAATACACGTGGGGCAGTTCCCCTCATTGTGCTGAGTGTTTTGATATGTCACATGTCCATGTTGTGCAAATTTTTGATTTCGCTTGTTTTGGGGGCGGGGCTACACGTGACGTCACGTGACGTTACCAAAATACACTTGGGGCAGTTCCCCTCATTGTGTTGAGTGTTTTGATATGTCACATGTCCATGTTGTGCAAATTTTTTATTTTCACGTGATGACACGTGACGACACGTGACGTGACGTGACCATAACACACGTGAGGCACTTCCCCTCATTGGGCTGAGTGTTTTGATATGTCACATGTCCATGTTGTGCAAATTTTTGATTTCGCTTATTTTGGGGGCGGTGCTATACACGTGACGTCACGTGACGTGACCAAAATACACGTGGGGCAGTTCCCCTCATTGGGCTGAGTGTTTTGATATATGACATGTCCATATTGTGCTCATTTTTGATTTCGCTTATTCTGGGGGCGGGGCTACACGTGACGTCACCAGTATACCCGGTGGGGTGCCAATACTTTTGGCAAAAAGTGGCTACTGAGGGTTTGGACATTTCATGTCAATACTGCAGTCATTATGGGATTCTACTTATTATTATACTGCATAGAACACAGGAGAGAAGCCGTGCCTGAGCTCTGCGCACGCTGCGTGTGTGAAAGCTTAGAGGAATTTTAGGAATTCCCCATTCAAGTCTATGGGACGTTCCATCGTCGACTACGGGAAAACCGAAAGTTCCGTCGGAACGCCAAGTCCGGAACTTTGTCCGGAGTAACGTCCTAAAGAACCTGTCCGAGTTTGGTGTAAATCGCTCAAAAACTTGCCGAGTTATAAACCTCCAAAATTTATAATGGAAGTGGATACGAAAAAAGGCCACTTTGAGCTTCCGTACCGGGAATGCCGGAATTCCGATCGCTTAGAAAAGTAGTAGCAACAAACTTCAGACCAGGGTCTACGACATATCCGAATTTGGTGCATGTGGCTCGAAAGCCCTAGGACGAGTTACTCTTGATAAATTTGTGGCTAAGAATAATAATAATAATAATAATAATAACTAGATTTGTAAAGTTCGTCGAGACAAACTTTGATGTTGGCTTTGACGGTGCAAGTATTCGCAAAGGCCGGTGCTTTTTGGAGGCGAGTGGACATAAGGGTTAGTGTTACTTTTGGAGGCAAGTGGACAGAAAGATTGTGAAAGCTACTGGACCGCTAGGGTGCCAATACTTTTGGAGGCGAGCGGACATGAGCATGTGACATGATCCGAATACCCATGAGGCAGTTCCCCTCATTGTGCTGAGTGTTTTGATATGTCACATGTCCATGTTGTGCAAATTTTTTATTTTCACGTGATGACACGTGACGACACGTGACGTGACGTGACCATAACACACGTGAGGCACTTCCCTTCATTGGGCTGAGTGTTTTGATATATGACATGTCCATGTTGTGCTAATTTTTGATTTCGCTTATTTTGGGGGCGGGGCTACACGTGACGTCACGTGACGTGACCAAAATACACGTGGGGCAGTTCCCCTCATTGTGCTGAGTGTTTTGATATGTCACATGTCCATGTTGTGCTCATTTTTGATTTCGCTTATTTTGGGGGCGGGGCTACACGTGACGTCACGTGACGTGACCAAAATACACGTGGGGCAGTTCCCCTCATTGTGCTGAGTGTTTTGATATGTCACATGTCCATGTTGTGCAAATTTTTGATTTCGCTTGTTTTGGGGGCGGGGCTACACGTGACGTCACGTGACGTTACCAAAATACACTTGGGGCAGTTCCCCTCATTGTGTTGAGTGTTTTGATATGTCACATGTCCATGTTGTGCAAATTTTTTATTTTCACGTGATGACACGTGACAACACGTGACGTGACGTGACCATAACACACGTGAGGCACTTCCCCTCATTGGGCTGAGTGTTTTGATATGTCACATGTCCATGTTGTGCAAATTTTTGATTTCGCTTATTTTGGGGGCGGGGCTATACACGTGACGTCACGTGACGTGACCAAAATACACGTGGGGCAGTTCCCCTCATTGGGCTGAGTGTTTTGATATATGACATGTCCATATTGTGCTCATTTTTGATTTCGCTTATTCTGAGGGCGGGGCTACACGTGACGTCACCAGTATACCCGGTGGGGTGCCAATACTTTTGGCAAAAAGTGGCTACTGAGGGTTTGGACATTTCATGTCAATACTGCAGTCATTATGGGATTCTACTTATTATTATACTGCATAGAACACAGGAGAGAAGCCGTGCCTGAGCTCTGCGCACGCTGCGTGTGTGAAAGCTTAGAGGAATTTTAGGAATTCCCCATTCAAGTCTATGGGACGTTCCATCGTCGACTACGGGAAAACCGAAAGTTCCGTCGGAACGCCAAGTCCGGAACTTTGTCCGGAGTAACGTCCTAAAGAACCTGTCCGAGTTTAGTGTAAATCGCTCGAAAACTTGCCGAGTTATAAACCTCCAAAATTTATAATGGAAGTGGATACGAAAAAAGGTCACTTTGAGCTTCCGTACCGGGAATGCCGGAATTCCGATCGCTTAGAAAAGTAGTAGCAACAAACTTCAGACCAGGGTCTACGACATATCCGAATTTGGTGCATGTGGCTCGAAAGCCCTAGGACGAGTTACTCTTGATAAATTTGTGGCTAAGAAGAATAATAATAAAAATCAGAATGTTGGCTTCTACAAAGCCAACATAATAATAATAATAATAATAATAATAATAATAATAATAATAATAATAATAATAATAATAATAAGAAGAAGAAGAAGCTTATAAAGGAAATCAGAATGTTGGCTTCTACAAAGCCAACATAATAATAATAATAATAATAAGCTTATAAAGGAAATCAGAATGTTGGCTTCTACAAAGCCAACATAATAATAATAATAATAAGCTTATAAAGGAAATCAGAATGTTGGCTTCTACAAAGCCAACATAATAATAATAATAATAAGCTTATAAAGGAAATCAGAATGTTGTCTTCTACAAATCCAACATAATAATAATAATAATAATAATAATAATAATAATAATAATAATAATAATAATAAAGGAACACAGAATGTTGGCTTCTACAAAGCCAACATAATAATAATAATAATAATTAAAGCTGCAAGCAGCATTTCCCGGGTTCATTTCCCTTTAGGGAGTTTAAGGCCTTAAAGGATTTTCACATACACAAAGTGACCCGCAAGTTACAGAGGGTGCCACAATATATGTCATGTCATGCTACATATGTCATGCTACAGAGGGTGCCACAATATATGTCATGTGAAGTACTCACCTGTCCAGTTTTCCCTAAAATAAGCAGTCATATCCATAAAGCGAAGAAACACAAGCACCCAGATGCAGAACGAGTGACCCGCAAGTCATTTCCTGAAGAAAATATGAATGTGCTTGCACGTGGCAAATTCTCCTCATCGTGCTGAGTGTTTTGATATGTCACATGTCCATGTTGTGCTAACTGTTTTGATTTCGCTAATTTTGGGGGCGGGGCTACACGTGACGTCAGTTCCCCTCATCGTGCTGAGTGTTTTGATATATGACTCAGCGGGGCTACACGTGAGAATCAGAATCTTTCTCAGAATCAGAATCTTTGCCTTAAGAGTCAGCACAACATTGCGTTTTTGGACTGTTGGTGGCGATAGAGGGCTTTTTTTTAAAAATGGCTGTTTTTAGTGATTTTTCCGTTATAACACCACCAAGTGGCCAATCGCCGCGGTTTTTGAACTGTGACCTCACTTTGACCGCTTTCACATGTGTCCCAGGTTTGGTGGTGTTAGCTCATTTAATTCTTGAGTTATTGACGTTTTAGTAAAACTGGCTCCTCACAGTCCAAACGTTTTGGGGCCCCTTAAGGACCCTGAATCAAAATTTCGACTTTTTTTCAAAAATCATTGCCATTGAGACTCCAGAGAATATTACTGCACTGGATTGGTCTCGACCAGGCGAAAAACCTAGGACTAGTTAGCAAAAGTAGGTTTCGAATAAAAAAAAAGTATAGCGAAAAAATTTAATGGCGGAAATGAAATAGGAGATATACGTTTTTTAAGTAATGAGCCAAGGATTCCAATGATATAAAGCACTTGAGATTTGGACATAGGGGTTTTAGGGGTTTAGGGGTTATGGGGACAAACACGTTTTGGGTCGCTGAAGCGCCCCAAATTGTCCGATTCCGCTGAGATTTTGGCCCTGAGTAACTGTGACCAGTACTACCATCTGACCAAGTTTGAGCTCTCTAGGCCTTACGGTTTGGGCTGCACGACTGTTTCTAGGGCGGAATAATAATAATAATAATAATAATAATAATAATAATAATAATAAAAATGCTAACAAAAATAATAGGTTTCCAGCGCTTTGCGCTTGAACCCTAATAATTAAAGCTGCAAGCAGCATTTCCCGGGTTCAAGCGTTTAAGGCCTTTAGGGAGTTTAAGGCCTTAAAGGATTTTCACATACACAAAGTGACCCGCAAGTTACAGAGGGTGGCACCCGCTCCTAACCTAGTGTCTCTAATACAGAAAAGCTTACCAACGTGTTGCACAATATATGTCATGTGAAGTACTCACCTGTCCAGTTTTCCCTAAAATAAACAAAGTCATATCCATAAAGTGAAGAAACACAAGCATCCAGATGCAGAACGAGTGACCCGCAAGTCACATACACAAAGTGACTGGCAAGTTATAGCGCCACCAAGTGGCCAATTGCCACGGTTTTTGAACTGTGACCTCAGTTTGACCTCTGACACATGTGAAAGAGGTCAAACTGAGGTCACAGTTCAAAAACCGCGGGAATTCTCAGAATCAGAATCAGAATCTTAAGAATTCAATTCTTCACAAAATTGGGTTTTTGGACTGTCAGTGGCGCTAGAGGGCTTTTTTTTAAAAATGGCTGTTTTTAGTGATTTTTCCGTTATAACACCACCAAGTGGCCAATCACCGCGGTTTTTGAACTGTGATCTCAGTTTGACCTCTTTCACATGTGTCCCAGGTTTGGTGTTGATAGCTCATTTAGTTCTTGAGTTATTGACATTTTAGTAAAACTGGCTCCTCACAGTCCAAACGTTTTGGGGCCCCTTAAGGACCCTGAATCAAAATTTCGACTTTTTTTCGAAGATTATTGACAATGAGACTCCAGAGAATATTACTGCACTGGATTGGTCTCGATCAGGTGAAAAACCTAGGACTAGTTAGCAAAAGTAGGTTTCGGACAAAATGCACTATAGCAAAAATCTTTTCAAGGGAGGAATGAAATCGGAGATATACGTTTTTTAAGTCATGAGCCAAGGATTCCAATGATATAAAGCAGTTGAGATTTGGGCATACGGTTTAGGAGTTATGGGCACAAACGCATTGAGGGGCGCTGAAGTGCCCCAAATTGTCCGATTCCGCTGAAACCTTGGCCCTGAGTAACTGTGACCAGTACTACTATCTGACCAAGTTTGAGCTCTCTAGGCCTTACGGTTTGGGCTGCACGACCGTTTCTAGGACGGAATAATAATAATAATAATAATAATAATAATAATAATAATAAAAATCCTAACAAAAACAATAGGTTTCCAGCGCTTCGCGCTTGAACCCTAATAATAATAATAAGAATTAAAGCTGCAAGCAGCATTTCCCGGGTTCAAGCGTTTAAGGCCTTTAGGGAGTTTAAGGCCTTAAAGGATTTTCACATACACAAAGTGTCCCACAAGTTACAGAGGGTGGCACCCGCTCCTAACCTAGTGTAGAGATGAGCCGGATACTCGGCTGAAACGAGTATCCGGTACGGATAAAGCACGTCTGCCGAGTACGAGTATTATACGACTAATACAAGTCAATATCTGTGCTCGGATTGAATGAAAATCATCATTGGCTAGCTGATTGTGTCAGCATTCTGTGATAGGCTAGTCACAGCGCCCCTCCCCTACAGTGATAGGCTAGTCACAGCGCCCCTCCCCTACAGTGATAGGCTAGTCACAGCGCCCCCCCCTACAGTGATAGGCTAGTCACAGCGCCCCTCCCCTACAGTGATAGGCTAGTCACAGCGCCTTTCCCCTACAGTGATAGGCTAGTCACAGCACCCCTCCCCTACAGTGATGCCTAGTCACAGCGCCCCTCCCCTACAGTGATAGGCTAGTCACAGCGCCCCTCCCCTACACACATACAGATGTATTGTGTTGCTGTGTCTCGCTCTGCTCACTCACAGTCACACACAGAACTGCTCTCTGTCTCTCCCTCAGTCACTCGGGTTCACGGGTCTTTTCCGTTAACGTTTAGGGTTTCTTCAGCTTTTTACTTCGGGTTGTAACGTTAATAATACGTACTTACTAACCAGTAGAGTTCTGGTAAATGTGGGTTCGTTCAGACGTGGTGCTTGCTTGGTAGAATGCGACTCGCATTGCGTCTCTGCCTGCCGGAGATTTTTTCTTTTTTAAACCTTCAGCTGTCTCTAACCAGTAACCAGACACTGTGTGTCTGACACGTTTTTGCTGTATTTCATAAAAACATAAAGGTAGTAAGCTAGTGTTACAAATATTACAAATTAATTATTACCGGTTAAAGCCCCGCCCATTTCAAGACAAGCCCCTACTTCCGGGTTAGGCCCCACCCACTCCGAGTCAGAACCAGAATCAGAATCTTTGCCTTACAAGTCAGCACAAAATTGGGAAAACCTAGGACTAGTTAGCAAAAGTAGGTTTTGGATAAAATGCGCTATAGCGAAAAACTTTAATGGCGGAAATGAAATTGGAGATATACGTTTTTTAAGTCATGAGGCAAGGATTCCAATGATATAAAGCACTTGAGATTTGGACATAGGGGTTTTAGGGGTTTAGGGGTTATGGGGACAAACACGTTTTGGGGTGCTGAAGCCAAGTTTGAGCTCTCTAGGCCTTACAGTTTGGGCTGCACGATCGTTTTGGGTGGAATAATAATAATAATAATAATAATAATAATAATAATAATAATAATAATCCTAACAAAAACAATAGGTTTCCAGCGCTTCGCGCTTGAACCCTAAAAATCCTAACAAAAACAATAGGTTTCCAGCGCGAAGCGCTTGAACCCTGATAATAAAAATCCTAACAAAAACAATAGGTTTCCAGCGCGTCGCGCTTGAACCCTAAAAATCAGAACAAAAACAATAGGTTTCCAGCGCTTCGTGCTTGAACCCTAATAATAATCCTACCAAAAACAATAGGTTTCCAGCGCAAAGCGCTTGAACCATAATAATAATAATAAAAATCCTAACAAAAACAATAGGTTTCCAGCGCTTCACGCTTGAACCCTAATAAAACAATGTTTGGTTGTTATGTTAATGCAACAGAATTTCATGATCTAACCCTCTTTAAAGAGAAACTAACAAACCATTATCTGAAAATAATGACCATATGGAGGGAGAAACATAACTGTTTAGGTCCAAATGCTACAGGGTGGCACGAGGAGATGAAAGTAAAGATCGGATTTACGGAATGCATAATCAGACCAAATAATTCTGATGATATTATAGGATTTTATCAGAATCAATGGAAAACAACCCCTCTGACCGGACCTCACTGGCTCACCCAGAATGCTGTATGGACCAGTAGTCCAACGGAACATGGACTACCTATGGAGATAGCAAAAGAGTTTGGAATTTTGGATTACCTTATAAACAATGTAACAGACCAGGGCATGAGAATGTATCTGTCTTTACACATCTTTGTATGGCCTAGGATCAATACTACCACCTTGGGGACAACAGGAAAAACTAAACAGCGGAGAATTAATGATAGAAACATTGTCTATCCAATAGGTGCTTATTTTACACGGACCAACTGGACTAGTTATATGCCATTCAGAATAGATGATTCTGAAATAGAAAAAGTCAAATTAAAATGGAATGGAATTCCTTTAAACAGGACAAAGAATGGAACATGTCCGGGGTTAATGAACAGAATATCACTGTGGACTAAAAAGGATGATGGGCAAATTCGAGTAAGAGCCCAATGTCTAAATCATACAGAGCAAAATGCAGTAGAATATGAAAATCTTATAGATGTTCTAACGGTTAAGAATATAACAAATAAAGGAGTCCCAAAAGAATATAACATGGGTCAGAGTTTACAGGGTTGTCCACCAAAGCTGTTTACTGAATGGACCTGGCAACCATATAGAGAATCTCCTTTTAATAAAGAAGGAGTAAGTTGCTTTGGATATGGGTATAATCGCACTTCAGGAGTGTTAATTATGATGCTAATGAATCAAATGCTAAAATATTGTGCTAGTGGTTTGGTTGATAAGACTGTATTTGTCCGCACTAGTAGAAACTTGTACAATTTTTACACTACTTATATGGAACCTGTAACGGCAGGCCCAAATTGGGCTTGGGTTGCTATAATGCATAAACAAGTGTCTCAAACAAAAAGGGAACATGTTTGGACATCTGATATGGATCTGCCCGTCTTTATAAGGACGCTTATTAGAGGATGGAGAGCTGTCAACAAAATAGCAAAAGACACCGGAAAAATTTTATATGGCTGGGGAGAAAAACTTTGGGACTTAATAGAGACAATTTGGGGAATAATCATGAAGTAAATAATAATCTTACTATCACTATAATAATCTTAGTAATAGCATTGAAATGTATGAAATGTTGGATACAATGTGCAAGGTGTCTGCGAATTTTCAGCTCACGGAAGTCACGAAGACATCGGAGCGGAGCGGAAGAGCGAAGAGGACTACTGACATCGGGGGTATAAAAAACCCACACTGACACACACTCAAACACGCTTCACAAGAAGAACCACTCGTGCGGGACTCAATCTAACACAGCTTTAAGGAGCAGATTTCTGTGAAACCAGGATCTAAATTTCTGATCTCGAAAACCGACTGATTTTAAGATGGCATCAAACTTTAACGACAATGCGACAACGACAGAGGGCCCTAAACCATGGACAACGGTGAGCATAAATCTCGGTCTTTGGTCTATGGCTTGTACTTAATATGTGATCTATATCCTGGTTTCAAAGTTATTATAGGTTTCGCAACAAATTGGAAGTATTTCGACAACGTTAACTTTAATCATATGGTTAATTCATAGTAGTGGATTCAATCAGATATGGAGAAAAAGGGGAAGGATCTTGTTAACGTTAATGGCGTTTGGCTATTACAGTCTCAGCCACTTTAATACACCTGTATAAGGTACCTAATTGGATCAATTTATGTGTAGTTTCTTTTATGAGTTTTTGGTTTTTGTTATGGGTAACCATTTATGTATGGAAACAAGATAGAGTTAAATATGTGAAAGTTCTGGCTCCAAATGTTATTTTTACTGTTGTTGCATATGCTTGTACTGAATATATAGATGATGTTAGACCTATGATGTAAGGAATATTGATGTTTTGCACTCCTCTTAAATGGAGAATTAAACTAACCATGCGTCCTGGCTCATCGACAGGCGATGAGTAGCCTGGATTCTGTTCTGCTGGATTTGGACCGGATCTTGGAGGAAATATCTGATGATGATTTAAGTAATAATGTACAGACTGAGAAATCAATAGAATATAATGTGTTATTAGTTGGCGATGATCATGTGACAAAACAAGTTAGGCATCGAAATGAGGATGCCAATGATTATGATGAATCTGATGTATGCCCAGTATCTCCTGCAATGGTAGAAGACACACGGTCGCAAGTATTAATGACTGAACGTAAAAGGAAAAAACCTAGAACACTCTCCTGCTGTCCTAAGTGTTTTAAAAATGATCACTTTATTGTATTAACAAAACATGGTGAGAGAATTTGTAGAGACTGCTGGGATAAAGGTATGCTTTTGAAATGCTTGGATCTAGAACAAGTACAGTCATGGGAAAATAGTTCGCCACGAGAAACTATGTTCTTTTATGAATGGATTAAATCATACTATGAAGTAGATCACTCAGTCAAACCTATTGATTTGGTTAAACCATGGGGAGTAATTACTACTAAAAGAGAAACAATTCTGGTACATAAGGTTCAATGCAATTGGTGTCCACTTTCCTTCATGAATGCTGTTTCCTTCAATAGTGGACCTTCAGATGTGGACCCGGAAATGGGAGACTATGTAGTGGTGGAGCTCAAAGGCGAGATGTCACTACGGAGGGAACCATGGGACATACTCCGAGCCATTGTGGAGGGAAATGAGCGTTTGGGCGGCAAGCTGGTCACTAGAATGTGGGTAACTGAAACATCAGAATGGAGATACAATCCCCGAGATCCAATTTATCATGCTCAAATTTCTTTTGATAATTGCAAAGTACAAGTACATAAAGATTTGGCCCCATCACTAGATGAGATAGCGCTTTTGTTAATACATGGTAGAACAATTCTTTGCTGGGTTTATAAAGTCTACATGCTTGCATCACAAAGGTCAGTTGATTTACTCCAAGAGGGGGTGTGAATAGAAATTTTAGGAGTGGAGTAACTGCCATATCACATGTAACTGCCATACAACGTGCACCTGGTTATCCTTATGTGACAATCTCGTCAAATACTATAAAGAAACAGAGTGAAATTAATGTATTGTAAGTAATGACAGAAAGTAACAATGAAAGCTTAAAAAAGAAATCACGAGTTCTGTGTCAGCAGTTTTGTGAGAATACACAGTCAGCCGTGTAGCGTAGGAGACCTATCAGGATGTTTTGCAGAAGCACGAGATCATGAGAGACCTGATAGAATGCTGAGAGAAGCAGAATGACCATTATGAGATCATACTAAGAAATGTTATAAATAGGGTTTTAGAAATCTCGGAAGGGTCAGAAATATCGGAAAAAAGGGTTTTTACATTATTTTAAGGTAAATAATATCAAATATAATAATTCATATTAAATGCCAATATGTTGATAAAAATATGATTTAAACTCGAAAATGTGATGAATTGTGTGTGGTATGATCATTTTCATGCAATCTTAGGTATCAGCATGTGTTTTGAGTGAATCCCTGCGTGCATGTACAAAAGTGCTTCTCCGAGGCTGAAAATGCGATTGCCGCAGTCTCAGCGCTCTAGCTCCTTCCTTTAGTGGTTTTTCGTGCAACCTTATATAAGCACACATCTGACAAGCTTGAAAAGGGCTGTTTCACCTTGTTTCGATGAAACATGTTAGGACACAGTGTGTTTATTTCAGAAATCTTGGAAAAAAGGGTTTTTACATTATTTTAAGGTAAATAATATCAAATATAATAATTCATATTAAATGCCAATATGTTGATAAAAATATGATTTCAACTCGAAAATCTGATGAATTGTGTGTGGTATGACATTTTCATGCAATCTTAGGTATTTTGAGTGAATCCCTGCGTGCATGTACAAAAGTGCTTCTCGGGAGCTGAAAATGCGATTGCCGCAGTCTCAGCGCTCTAGCTCCTTCCTTTAGTGGTTTTTCGTGCAACCTTATATAAGCACACATCTGACAAGCTTGAAAAGGGCTGTTTCACCTTGTTTCGATGAAACATGTTAGGACACAGTGTGTTTATGTCAGAAATCTCGGAAAAAAGGGTTTTTACATTATTTTAAGGTAAATAATATCAAATATAATAATTCATATTAAATGCCAATATGTTGATAAAAATATGATTTCAACTCGACAATCTGATGAATTGTGTGTGGTATGATCATTTTCATGCAATCTGAGGTATCGCATGTGTTTTGAGTGAATCCCTGCGTGCATGTACGAAAGTGCTTGTCAGGAGCTGAAAATGCGATTGCCGCGCTCTAGCGCCTTCCTTTAGTGGTTTTTCGTGCAACCTTATATAAACACACATCTGACAAGCTTGAAAAGGGCTGTTGCAATGAAACATGTTAGGACACAGTGTGTTTATGTCAGAAATCTCGGAAAAAAGGGTTTTTTACATTATTTCAAGGTAAATAATATCAAATATAATAATTCATATTAAATGCCAATAAAAATATGATTTCAACTCGAAAATCTGATGAATTGTGTGTGGTATGACATTTTCATGCAATCTGAGGTATCGCATGTGTTTTGATTGAATCCCTGCGTGCATGTACAAAAGTGCTTGTCAGGAGCTGAAAATGTGATTGCCGCAGTCTCAGCGCTCTAGCTCCTTTCTTTAGTGGTTTTTCGTGCAACCTTATATAAGCACACATCTGACAAGCTTGAAAAGGGCTGTTTCACCTTGTTTCGATGAAACATGTTAGGACACAGTGTGTTTATTTCAGAAATCTTGGAAAAAAGGGTTTTTACATTATTTTAAGGTAAATAATATCAAATATAATAATTCGTATTAAATGCCAATATGTTGATAAAAATATGATTTCAAGTCGAAAATCTGATGAATTGTGTGTGGTATGATCATTTTCATGCAATCTTAGGTATCAGCATGTGTTTTGAGTGAATCCCTGCGTGCATGTACAAAAGTGCTTCTCCGAGGCTGAAAATGCGATTGCCGCAGTCTCAGCGCTCTAGCTCCTTCCTTTAGTGGTTTTTCGTTCAACCTTATATAAGCACACATCTGACAAGCTTGAAAAGGGCTGTTTCACCTTGTTTCGATGAAATATATTAGGACACAGTGTGTTTATGTCAGAAATCTCGGAAAAAAGGGTTTTTACATTATTTTAAGGTAAATAATATCAAATATAATAATTCATATTAAATGCCAATATGTTGATAAAAATATGATTTCAAGTCGAAAATCTGATGAATTGTGTGTGGTATGATCATTTTCATGCAATCTTAGGTATCAGCATGTATTTTAAGTGAATCCCTGCGTGCATGTACAAAAGTGCTTCTCGGGAGCTGAAAATGCGATTGCCGCAGTCTCAGCGCTCTAGCTCCTTCCTTTAGTGGTTTTTCGTTCAACCTTATATAAGCACACATCTGACAAGCTTGAAAAGGGCTGTTTCACCTTGTTTCGATGAAATATGTTAGGACACAGTGTGTTTATGTCAGAAATCTCGGAAAAAAGGGTTTTTACATTATTTTAAGGTAAATAATATCAAATATAATAATTCATATTAAATGCCAATATGTTGATAAAAATATGATTTCAACTCGACAATCTGATGAATTGTGTGTGGTATGATCATTTTCATGCAATCTTAGGTATCAGCATGTGTTTTGAGTGAATCCCTGCGTGCATGTACAAAAGTGCTTCTCCGAGGCTGAAAATGCGATTGCCGCAGTCTCAGCGCTCTAGCTCCTTCCTTTAGTGGTTTTTCGTTCAACCTTATATAAGCACACATCTGACAAGCTTGAAAAGGGCTGTTTCACCTTGTTTCGATGAAATATGTTAGGACACAGTGTGTTTATGTCAGAAATCTCGGAAAAAAGGGTTTTTACATTATTTTAAGGTAAATAATATCAAATATAATAATTCATATTAAATGCCAATATGTTGATAAAAATATGATTTAAACTCGAAAATCTGATGAATTGTGTGTGGTATGAT